>NW_013547367.1:0-5000 GCF_000499425.1 Eimeria acervulina
CGCCGCCTGCCGCTGCTGCAGCTGCCGCTTCACTTGCAGCAGCAGCTGCTGCTTCTTGCTGCCCTCAGCAGCTGCTGTCGCCGCATCTTCCCGCTGCAGTTGCTGCTGCAGCTGCTGCAGCTGCTGCAACTGCTGCCAATCCCTTTCTGCTGCAGTCGATGCGCCGGCCTCCATGAGGCCCCGGTTGCTGCTGCTGCTGCTGCTATTGCTGCTGTTGCTGCTGCTGTTGTTGCTGCTGCGTTTTATCCTTTCTGCTGCTGTTGCTGCTGCCCAGTTTGCTGCTGCTTCTTTGTGAGGACCCCTCAGCAGCAGCAGCGCCTCCCGGGCCCCCCCTGCTGCAGCTCAGGTTAGCAGCGGGGCCTCAAGCAGCAGCAGCAAATACCCTAATGATAACTGCATGCATCTCCTATTCATCTTTTCTTATAAACTATCGATCTAATTACTTCAAATGGCTTCTGGGGGCCCCCTAGGGAGGCCTCAGGGTACAGGGGGGCCCCCCTGTAGGGGCCCCCTATGGGGGCCCCCCAAAGGGGGCCCCCCTGTAGGGGCCCCCATAGATGTTTGAATAAAGAGAGTATTTTATTTTGTTTAAGATTCTAGTTTGTTAATGAGAGCTGCTGCTACTGCTGCTGCTGTTGTTGCTGTTGCTGCTGCTGCAGCAGCTGCAGCAGCAACAGCAAGCCGTTCGTAGGGACATTTTTGTTCAGTTTCTCTCGTTGCTTCGGTGCATGCAGCAGCAGCTGCTGTAGTAGCGACAATAACAGCAGCAGCAGCTGATGCTGCAGCAGCAGCTGATGCAGCAGCAAAGCAAGCAGCAATAACAACACGTAGCAGGCAGCAGTTAAAGAGACTCTGTCCTCTAGAAGCAACTGCTCTCTAAACCCTAAACCCTAAACCCTAAACCCTAACTCTGGCTCTAAGCCCTAACCCCAAGCCCTAGCCTCAAACCCTAAACCCTAACACATCGCCTAAACCCTAAACCCTAAACTTCACTCTTAACCCACAAGCCAAGCCCTCAGCTGTAAGCGTTAGGCTCAGACTCTGTATCACGCTGTAAACCCTAAACCCTAAACCCTAAACCCTAAACCCTAAACCCTTAGGAAGTTTGGGGCCTGGAGACTGCATGAGTCTCTTTAAGAGACAGAGCGAAGAAAGGGATTAGGGTTTAGGGTTTGTTTGACCAATAAACAAAACTCTGTTTATATATTTATATATTTATATATATTATATATTTTATTTATTTATTTATTTATTTATTTATTTATTTATTTGTTTATTCTTCTTTCAGAACACATACACCATATTGTAGCAGAGCGTCCACGACAGAACAAATGTCTGCAGCAAACAGCAACAGCAGCAGCAGCAGCAGCAGCAGCAGCAGCAGCAGCAGCAATAGCAGCAGCAACAGCAGCAGCAGCAGCAAGAGTAAGAAGGGTATGAAGCAAAGGCATTTAAATACAAAAGGAGAATCAGAGGGAGGGGGAGACAGAGACAAACAAAGACGAAAAAATAAATAATATAAAGAGACAAACAAAGAGACAGCAAAATGAAGAGAAAAGTTAGAGGAACAAGATAAAGAAGAGACAAAGATAAAAATAAATAAATAAATAAATAAATAAATAAATAAATAAATAAATAAATAAAAGGGTACTCACCAACAAGCCCGAAAAGAGGCTGCTCGTAAAAGGCTCTGAAGATTGCTGAAAATAATTATTTAGAGGCTTTCTTGTCTCCGCGACGAACACCAAAGGGCCCATCACAGTCAGCAGCAGATACACCCCAAACCCTACACACAAACCCTAAACCCTAAACCCTAAACCCTAAACCCTAATGTAAAGGGCACATCACAGTCAGCACCAGATACACCCCAAACCCTATATACAAACCCTAAACCCTAAACCCTAAACCCTAAACCCTAACCCAAAGGACCCATTACAGTCAGCAGCAGATACACCCCAAACCCTACACACCAATCCTAAACCCTAAACCCTAAACCCTAAACCCTAATGCCTGGAGCATATGGTTGTTCATAGACAGGCCACAAGAAATGCGCAGCCTTGTAGCTGATGTCTACACTTTAAGCGAAAGGGTTCCCCTTTAAGATTTAGGGTTTGTTGCCTTTTAGGGTTTAGGGTTTAGGGTTTAGGGTCCAAAGTTTAAGGCCTTCAACTTAGCTTAAAGGGCTTAGGGTTTAGGGTTTTCAATTAAGGGTCTACAGTTGAGGGCCTAACGTCTTCAATTTAGACTTAAGGGTTTAGGGCTTTCCTCTAAGGGTTTAGGGTTTAGGGTTTAGGGTTTAGGGTTTAGGGTTTAGGGTTTAGGGTTTAGGGTTTAGGGTTTACCCCAGAGGTTCTCGAGGCCGCAAATACCCGCGAGGGCTCCCGCGAGGACTGCAGTCATATGACGACTGAAAAGAACAAAGAAAGACAAAAAAATTAAGATAATAACTTAAAGGTTTTATAAAGATATTAAAAAAAGTATTAAAAAGAGACAAACAAAAACACAAAAAAGAAACTAAAATAATATTAAAATAATGTTAAAAGGAGGTTTAAAAAGGAGACAAAAAGGAGACAAAAAGGAGACAAAAAGAATGTTAAAAGGAGACAGAAGAAAATATTATTAACAGAGATATTAACAGAGATATTAAAAGAGATATTTAAAAAGAAATTAAAAGAGATAATAAACGACATACTAAGGAGACAAAAATAAATAAAAAGGAGACAAAGAGAGAGATAAAGGAGACGAAAAGGAGACAAAAAGAGACAGCAAAGGAGACACCGCAACAGACATTTAAAGACATCAAAAGAAATATCAAAAGAAATATTAAAAGAGATATTAACAGAGATATTAACAGAAATATTAACAGAGATATTAACAGAGATATTAACAGATACTAACAGAGATATCAAGGAGACAGAAAGAGAGACAAAAAAGAAGAGGAGACAAAAGGAGACAAAAGGAGACAGAAAGAGACAGAAAGAGACAAAGAGAGACAAAGAGAGATAAAAATAAAATAAAAAGATAAAGAAATTAAATAAAGACAAAGATGAAACAAACAGACGCAAAAGGAGACAGCATGAAGAGACAAAGAGAGACAAAAGGAGACAGCATAAAGAGACAAAAGGAGACAAAAGGAGACAGCATAAAGAGACAAAGACAAAGAGAGACAAAAGGAGACAGCATAAAGAGACAAAAGGAGACAAAAGGAGACAGAAGGAGACAGCATCAAGAGACAAAAAAAGAGAGAGAGCCCTGACTTAAGCTGCAGTTGTCTTGCGTTGTGTGCTACATGCTCTGACACCAGCCCTCCAAAGGGGCCTCTAAACTCGGGTACTGCTGCTGCTGTTGCTGCTGCTGCTGCTGCACCTGCAGGGGCCCCCACCAGGCCCATAGGGGAGGCCCCTGCTGCAGGCTGGCCTATCATCTCCCCTGCGCTTTCTCCTGCTGCTGCTGCTGTTGTTGCTGCTGCTGTTGCTGCTGCTGTTGTTGCGGTTGCCGTTGCTGCTGCTTTTGTTGCTGTTGCTGCTGCTGCTGCTGTTGCTGCTGCTTGTGCTAAACCTGCGGTGACGGCTCTAGCAGCAAATGCTGCTGCTGGAGACGTTGCTGCTGCTGCTGCTCCTGCTGCTAGAGGGAGGCGTACTGGTCCGCGCAGTCTGCGAAAGCGAGCAGCAGCTGCTGCCGCAGCAACAGCAGCAACAGCAGCAGCAACAGCAGCAGCAGCGGCTGCTTCGTCCTATAGGAGGAGATCAAGGACGTAAATAAAAACAAAATTAATATTGTAACAGTTATAATATAAAAAGACAAAAGGCTGAGACAGAGACTCTTTGCTTAAAGTGGTGGGCCCCCAGCCAGATCTTCAATGGGGGCCCCCTGAAGTGTGTGAGCCCCAAACCCTAAACCCTAAACCCTAAACCCTAAACCCTAAACTCTAAACCCTAAACTCTAGATACTATAATATACAGCACAAACTCTCCTTTTCTAACTGTCTTTCAGCAAAAGTACTTCATTATTCTCTTGTTTTTTGCTGCTGCTGCTGCGGTGTGCTGGGGGCCCCCCATGTGCCTCAGATGATGCAGTGGGGCCCCTCGAGAGCCGCAGCAGCAGCAGCAGCAGCAGCGGCAGTTACCCTGCCGTCGCTGCTGCTGCTGCTGCTGCTGCTGCTGGTAGGGGGCCCCCAGCCTTCTTCCGCTGTAAGGGCCCCCTACAGCAACAGAAACTCAATACCGCTCTATCATCCACGGGGGGCCCCCCTTGCCTTTGTCTTGGGGCCCCTAACCTGCAGCAGCTTCTATCCCCGCCACAGCTGCAGCGAGCTGCAGCAGCAGCAGCAGCAGCAGCAGCGGCAGCGGCAGCACTACGTGAAGGCAGCAACGGCAACAGCAGCAGCAGCAGCAGCAGCGGCAGCATCAGGAGAAGAAGGGAGGGCCCCTGAGGGGCCCCCCGAAGTGTCTCTCTCTGAAGCCTTAGATACTGCAGCAGCAGAACATGTTAAACAGTCAATTGCTGCTGCTGCTGCAGGTGGAGATGGCATTGTAAGGATAAGCTCTAAGACAGAAGACGAAACAGCAGCAGAAGCAGCAGCACATGCTGCTGCTGCTGCTGCAGGAGATGCAGCAGCAACACCAGAGGCCCTAATGAGATCAGCCAGGACCTTCGATGCTGCGAACCCTCATAGCTGGCCTCGAGGCCCAGCTAGGGGCCCCCTGGGGGCCCCCCATAGTGGGGGCCCCTTGGGGGCCCCCTATGGGGGGGGCCCCTATGGGGGGGCCCCCTATGGGGGGGGCCCCTTGGGGGGCCCCCGTAGTGGGGGCCCCCTCCCTAATATGATGGGGGGCCCCCCGGGGGCCCCCCCAATTAAGCCTGGGGGCCCCCTTGAAGCTTTAGCAGTTTGTATGGAGAAGGGTTTAGAGAGAGGGGCCTCTTGGCTGAGGAGGTGGAAGCAAAATGAAGAACGAGTGCTGCCAGTGCTGCTGTCAAGGCTCGAAGAAAATGCTGCAATC
>NW_013547367.1:7500-17500 GCF_000499425.1 Eimeria acervulina
GAGCAGCAGCTGGTCCCTACAGCTAGCTGGCTAGCCACAGCTAGCTAGCTAGCCAGGGTTGCTGGCTAGCTGCAGCAATCTGCACGCAGCGAGAGATACGGAGAGGTGTGCGGCTGCGGCTGCCGCTGTCTGCTGCTATCTGATGCTAGATGCTAGCTAGCTGCTATGTAGCTGCTAAGTGGCTGCTGGCTAGCTACTGGCTAGCTGCTAGCTAGCTGCTAGCTAGCTGCTGCTGCTGCGTTACTTGCAGTTAAAAGAAACTCAGCCATAACAAAAAAACAAGCAAACAAAAAAGCCCTCAAGGGGCCTCAGCGTCTCCCTGCAGGAGGCTCTCACACACAGCTGCTGCTGCTGCTGCTGCTGCAACAACAGCCGGTGCTGCAGCAGCGGCTGCTGCTGCTGCAGCAACTGCTGCTGGAGCAAAAGCTGCTACAATAACTGCTGCTGCTGCTGCTGCTGCTGAGGTTTACGCTTCCCATGTTGCATCAGGTGAAGTGAATTTGTTTGTCTCCTCTCCTCAGTTGGCCTATGATTGCAGCAGCAGCAGCAGCAGCAGCAGCAGCCGTGCATGTTGCTGCTGCTGCTTCTGCTGCGGCCACTGCTAGGGCCGCGGCCGCTGCTGCCGCTGCTAGGGCCGCCGCCGCTGCTGCTGCAGCTGCTGCTGCTGCAGCTGCTGCAGCACTTGCTTCTGCGTCTTTTCTATCGCTTGCCGTGTGCTGCTGCTGTCTCTGCTGCCTGCGGTGGAAGGCCCCCTCTTTGTGTTTGCTGCTCTGGAGTTGCAGTTGTTGCTGCTGTTGTTGATGCTGCTGCTGCTGCTGCCCAGGGCTGCATTTGCAGCTGCTGCAGTGCCCGCAAGAGCGCTGGAGTAGTAGCTTCAGGCATCTGTAGCTGCTGCAGTTGCTGCTGCAGCTGTTGCTGCAGTTGCTCCTGCAGCAGCAGCTGTTCCTCTTCATTTGTCTCTGTTTGTGTGTTGCAGCCCTTCGCAGCTGTCTCTAAACCCTCTATCCCTTCTTTCCCTATGTCTATCGCCACTTGGGGGGCCCCTAGGGGGCCCCCCTTAGGGGCCTGTGGGGCCCCTGGGGGCCCCCCCGTCAGGGTCTGAGGGGCCCCTGGGGGCCCCCCAATTGGTACCTCGGGGGCCCCCAAGAAGACCTGGGGGCCCCCTAGGGGCCCCCCCCTTGGGGCCTCGGGGGTACCCATCAGGGCCTGGGGGCCCCCTAGGGGCCCCCCTGCAACAGACCCTTCAGGGGCCCCCTTAGGGTCCTGGGGGGCCCCTCGGGGGGCCCCTAAGGGGTCCGGTGCTGGGGGCCCCTGGGGATGCCTACGTAAGCCGTGGCTAGCCCCACTAGGAGGCTGAAGCTGCAGGGAAAGAGAAGAATCATAGGGAACAGAGACTTGTGCTGCTGCTTCTGCTGCTGCAGCTGCTGCAACATCTTTTGCTCCTGCTGCTGCTGTTGTTGCTGTTGCTGCTGCTGCTGCTGCTGCTGGCGGGGCTTCCAGAGCCAGCTTTGCTGCTCCTTGGCTGTCAATGGGGGCTTCTGTGTCTGGACACCCGAAAAAGGGGAACAGCAGCTGCTGCTGCTCTGCCTGTTGCTGCTGCTGCTGCTGCTGCTGTTGCAGCAGGAAGTGCTGCTCAAGGAAGAGATTCGCATTTTCAGGGCTGACGCCCTCCTGCTGCAGCAGCTGCAGCAGCTGCTCCTGCTGCTGCTGTTGCTGCTGCTGCAGGAAGAAGTCCTCTGGGTGCAGCAAAAGGTTTTCAAAGCCAAGCATCTCCTGCTGCTGCTGCTGCTGTCCCTGCTGCATCAGCTGCTGCTGTAGTGTTCCCTGAAGCAACAGACTTTCGTCGAAGCCCCAAGGCAGTCCTGCTGCTGCTGCTGCTGCTGCTGTTGGATATGCTGCTGCTGCATCCCCATAAAGCCCATGCGGCAGCAGCTCTGCAGCTGCAATATATTCATTTGCAGCAGCAGCTGCGTTGTCTGTGCTGCTGAGGTGTAGCTGCAGGGGGCCTGCTTCTGTGTCTCCGTAAGGAACAAGCAGCAGCTGCTGCGGGTCTTCTGCTGCTGCTGCAGCACCTGCTGCTGGTGCTGTTGCGCCGAACCCTTGTTCTTCATCTTCTTCATGCAGGCCTTGGTGCTCTGGCTGCTGCTGCAGCGCTTTGTTCTGCTGTTGCTGCTGCAGCACTGAGAATTGCTGCTGTTCAGCGTGTGCATATTGCATGAGCTGTCTATGCGTTTGCTGCTGCTGCGTCTGCTGCTGCTGCTGTTGCTGTTGCTGTTGCTGTTGCTGCTGCGTGTGTTGTTGTTGTTGGTGCATGTGAGCGTGCTGCTGAATTTGCAGGTGTTGGTGCATCCTCTGCTGGTGGTGCTGCGTGTGTTGCTGTTGCTGCTGCTGCTGCTGCTGCTGCTGCTGCATCATTAGCTGCTTGATTGAAGGGGGGGCCTCAATATGTCTCCTTGTTGTCTGTCTGCTGACGCGAATAGATAGCTGCCGCACTCGAGCGCTGTCTCGCCAAAAGTCGTGTATGCTTTCGCTGTAGCACTGCAGCACGCAGTTGTCCATACCCTAAACACCAGCAGCAGCAGCAGCAGCAGCAGCAGCAGCAGCAGCAGCAGCAGTAGCAGCAGCAGCCGCAGTAATAGTAGGAGAAGAAGGATAAGAAGGAAGCAAACTCTGCCGGCCAAGTGCTGCTAACTACGATGCTAACAGCTGAAAACGGTATTCCTCTTTCTGTGAGGGTTTAGGGTTTAGGGTTTAGGGTTTAGGGTTTAGGGTTTAGGGTTTAGGGTTTAGGGCGTACGTCTGCGCGTATCATTTTGGTGCGCCTTGAAATGGATGTATTCTTCGAGAAACGCGTCTCAATAAAACCCCTGAAGCAATGCTCAACGCTGTGAAGGTTTAGGGTTTAGGGTTTAGGGTTTTTAGGGTTTAGGGTTTTCAGGGTTTTTAGGGTTTAGGGATTTTAGGGTTTAGGGTTTAGAGTTAGGGTTTAGGGTTTAATGTTGGAAAGCCTCGCGAACGCATAGGATTTGGAGTATAGGGTTTAGGCTTTACAGTCTAGGGTTTAGGGTTTAGGGTTTAGGGTTTAGGGTTTAGGGTTTAGGGTTTAGGGTTTAGGGTTTAGGGTTTACAAGTTGATGGTTTTGACGTCTATCTCTAACGTGGGGACATGTCGCGAGACCTCTTCGGGTGAATTCCAATTGACGTCATTCCCGGGTGCAGCGCCGTAGCTGCCAGCAGCAACACAACGAGGCACCTGCAGCAGCAGCAGCAGCAGCAGCAGCAGCAGTAACAGCAGCAGCAGCAGCAGCAGCAGTAACAGCAGCAGCTAGAGTGCATGCGCATGCAACAGAGCAGAAACAAATCGCAGCGGCAGCAGAATAAGATCAAGTCCTGAAGAAGAAGTAGCAGCAGCAGCAGCAGCAACAACAGCAGCAGCAACAGCAGCAGCAGCAGCAGCAGCAGCAGCTCACCCAAATGAGGGCGTTTTGCTTTGTCTTGTTTCTGAGCACACTCAGTATCTGGACCTGTTAAACGCAGCATTTTAATCGCAGCAAACTCAGCAGCAGCAGCAGCGGCATTGCAGGCAGCAGCAGCAGCAGCGGCAGCAGCAGCTAAGGCAGCACTATCAACTACAACAGCACCAAGCATCTGCAGCAGCAGCAACAGCAGCAGTAGCATATGCAGCAGCAGCATATGCAGCAAGTACATCAGCAGCAGCATATCCAGCAAGTACATCAGCAGCATCATATGCAGCAAGTGCAGCAGCAGCAGCATATGCAGCAGGTGCAGCAGCAGCAGCATATGCAGCAGCAGCAGCAGCAGCAGAAGGGTAATGCACCTGCATTTGAACGCAGCCTAAGACGTAGATAAGAACACTCTCAGGCCTGGGGAGGACCCTCTCTGCTTCATCAAGATAGCAGCAAATTGAATGTCTGTATTCTGCTGCACGATCTGTCGTCACCTTCAGCCTGCTGCTGCTGCTGCTGCTGCTGCCGCTCGCTCGGCACTTCGTAAGGGGGCCCCCACCATATGTTGTGTTGTTTGGTAATATCCATACGTGGTTTAACGCACACATGCGCTGCAGCAGCAGCAGCAACAGCAGCAGCAGCAGCAGCAACAGCAGCAGCAGCAACAGTAGCAACAGCAGCAGCAGCAGCAGCACAAGCAGCAGCAGCACAAGCAGCAGCAGCACAAGCAGCACACACAGCAGCAACGAGAAAGACGCATCACCGAGTTGATTGGAGCTCTGATACACAGTCACAGCAGCAGCAACAGCATCTGCTGCTGCAGCAGCAGCAGCAGCAGCATATGCAGTAGCAGAAATATCAGTAACCCCAATGCAAAAGAACAACAGCAGCAGCAACAGCAACAACAGCAGCAACAGCAACAGCAACAGCAGCAGCAACAAAGAAGTCCCCCCATGAAACCTACATGCATGCATGCAAAAGAAGTAATAACAAAGCAGACTAAAAGAGTATGAGCAGCCAACGAAGGATAAAAACAAAGAAAAGCAAGAGAAAAAGCAAATAAAAAACAATAAGATAATAATAATAATAATAAAGAAGAAGAAGATAAAGAAGAAGAAGAAGAAGAAGAAGAAGAAGAGACAGCAAAAGGAGACAGAAGAAGAAGAGACAGCAAAAGGAGACAGAAGAAGAAGAAGAAGAAGAAGAAGAAGAAGAGAGGCTTACCTCTTCATCAAGACCTAAAGATATGCAAATAATTCTATGAAGATTAAACAAAGTTATACCGGCATTAATGCCGAAGACTCTGCGGATAGGGACTGTCCCCTTTTGTCTTTGTTCTGTCTCCTGCAGCTCCGGCAGGTGCCACTCGAGAGAGACCTGACACATATCGTAGTCATTTAAAGCTGCATTTTCTAAGTGAGGCTCTCCTGCTGCTGCTGCTGCTGCTGCTGCTGCTGCTCCTGCTGCTGCTGATGCTGACGGTAATGATGATGCTGATGATGATGATGAGGGTGCTGTAGTTGTTGAGACGACAGAGCTGCTGCATACAGAAGCTCCTGAGCAACCTCCAGAGCCTCCTGCTGCTGCTGCTGCTGCTGCTGCTGCTGCTGCGGCTTCTGCTCCAGGGGCACCCATAGAGGAATGTCCCTGTCCTGCGCTGCTGCCAAAAGGAGACACCGAAAAGTTAAAACCTTGCTGCTGCTGCTGCTGCTGCTGCTGCTGCTGCTGGGGGTGAAGACCGTGAGTGTTGGAGGAGAGACAAAGAGACCCTACAGAGACACTGGAGTCGTCGCTGTCGTGCTGCTGCTGCTGCTGCTGCTGATGCTGCTGCCTACGGTGCTTGTATCTTTGTCTGTTGCCGTTAGAGCCCTCATGCAGCCCCGCAGCAGCAGCAGCAGAAGCAGCAGCAGCAGAGGGGGGACGCCATAGTGTTGCTGCTGTCTCTGCTGAAGAAGAGCAGCTGCCAGGCATGAAGTCGTTCACTTCTGTCTCTGTGCTGCTTGCAAAGTGTCTCTTTCTTTTTAATCTCTCTCCTCTCCTAACCTTGAAGCTGCTTGCTGCATCTGCTTCTGTTTCTGCTTCTGCTGCTGTGCTGCAGCACAAAGAAGGGGGGCCCCCAGCAGCAGCAAAACCCCCTACAGGGTCGCTGCACGCTAACCGGACGCCTCCCAGACACCGCTCATACTGTTGTTGCTGCTGCTGCTGCTGTTGTTGCTGCTGCTGCTGCTGCTGCTGCTGAGGGGCTATAGGGAGTGTATCTCCCCCTAATGAAGGCCAAGCAGCAGCAGCACCCGTTGCTGCAGGAGCCTGCAGCAGCATAGAGTTTAGAATTGCTGCCCAGCCGTCTCCGCCCCATTCTCTTGTGCTGTCGGCAGGGAGCTCTAAGCCACCAAACAAGCAATCAGAGGCTTCATAATTCATCTTGCTGCTGCAGTTGCTGCTGCTGCTGCTGCTGCTGCTGCTGCTGCTGCTGCTGCTGCTGCTGCTGCTGCTGCTGTTGCTGCTGAGTTCTGACCGAATGGATTCGCGAGGCGCTACAAGAAAAACGGAAAGAAATCACACAATTACTGCCGTTACTGCTGCTGCTGCTCTTGCTGCTGCTGCTGCTGTTGCTGCTGCTGGGGCTATGGCTACCCACAATCGCTCATCGGAAGTGCAGCAACAGCAGCAGCAGCAGCAGCAGCAAGGAGCTGCCTAGCAGACGGCACTGGAGGTAAGTTGCTATAAAGGGGGCACAGGCCACGAGGAGATAAAACAGGGAAGAAAACCTGCTGCAGCAGCAGCTGCAGCTGCTGCTGCTGCTGTTGCAGCTGCTGCTGCTGCTGCTGCAGCAGAAGTAAGGAGTTGCGTGGAAAGCCCCTGGAGGACCGAAGGCAGCTAAAGAGCTGAGGAGACACCAGGGAGGCTGAAAGAAGAACAAAGTGAAGACAAAAAGCCCCAAACACTAGGGGAGGCAAGCAAAACTGCTTGTGCTGCTGCTGCTGCTGCTGCTGCTGCTGTTGCTGCTGCTGCTGCTGCTGCTGCAGCTGCTGCAGGTGCTGGCCTCACCGACCTGCAAGAGGCGAGGGTTTTAGGCCCAGAGAGATCAGGGCAGGGGATACAACCCGATTTCTAGCCCCAGACCCTAAACGCTAAACCCTAAACCCTAAACCCTAAACCCTACGAGAATATGCTGCACTGACAAGGGGGGTGACGCCAAGGGCTTGTTTCTCTTAAGAGACGAAACAGAAATAATCAAATAATAAAATATAGAAATAAAGACTAAATCTCTATTCTAAACCTCTATGCATACACCGCAACCGCACCCAGCTCCCTGTACACCCCAACAGCGCTGCTGCTGCAGCGCAGCAGAAGCCAGCAGGCATACTTTTCTGCATTTTCTTTGTTTATTTCCAATAAAAAATTAAATATTAATTTATTTTATTTATTTTGTTCATTAATTTCAATAATAATATCTCTATTTAACACGAACATGCAGCCTCTTGAGCTCTGCAGACACCGCAGCAGTGCCCGACCGGACCAGACCAACACCAGTGGTCTGTCTCCTTAATCAAAAATCAAACCCTAAACCCTAAACCCTCAACCCTAAACCCTAAACCCTAAACCATCTAAAGGCTTCACTTCCACTTTTAAGTCTTCCGCCATTAGATAAGCGAACTCAGCAGACGCCGAGGCGGCGTCTGCTGAGTTCACTTATCTCTAGGGTTTAGGGTTTAGGGTTTAGGGTTTACGGTGTAGCTGCAGAGCATTTGTTGTTTTAGCTGCTACATTATCTTCTAGTGTATTACTATTATTATTATCATAACTAATACTACTAATATTATTATTGTTAATAATAGTAGTAATAATATATAATAATATTATTATTATTAGCAATAATAATAATAAATATTATTATTCGTATTACTATTATTATCATCATTATTATTTGTAGTATAATCTTTATTAGTATAAATGCTATTATTATTATTATTATTATTATTATTATTATTATTATTATTATTATTATTAATATTAATATTATTATTATAAACCCAACAGCCAAATCCCTTAGAGAGTAAAACTACAAAAAAGTATAAAAAAGAAATAAGCGGGAGGTTGAGAAGATGTAAACGCAAATATAAATATATAAACAAATTAAATGCATGCATCTAAATAATAATATTTTATATCTCTAGAGAGAGACTGTCTCTCTCTCTCTCTTTTATAAAGAAGAGACAGAGAGAGAGAGAGAGAGAGAGAGAGAGAGAGAGAGAGAGAGAGAGAGAGACTGCTCTCCCTCTTGCTCTGAACCCTAAACCCTAAACCCTAAACCCTAAACCCTAAACCCTAAAACCTCATATCGTATAACCGAGAAGGAGTTCGGCTTTTTCTTTCTAAACGACAGAAGAGCATAGTTTATAAAGAGGCAGCTAATAAAGAGTATTTAAGAAAAGAAGTAATAGAAATATAAACAATAAATAATTATATAAGACAAAATTTTATTTAAGAAGAGAAGAAGACCTCATAAAGTTCTGTCTGGCCTCGCGGCCGACCCAAAGAGCAGCAGCAACAGCAGCAGCAGCAACAGCAGCATTAGCAGCAGCAGCAACAGCAGCATTAGCAGCAGCAGCTGCTGCTGCAGCGAAGAGACAGCTACTAAAGAGCAGCAGAGGCCCTTGTTGCGTTACGACTAGTAATAAACCCTAAGATTAATTAATAAATAAATAAAACAAGTAAAATAAATAAAATAAACAAACAAAATAAAGAAAAAGGTTTATTAAATCAACCAAATAAATAAAAGGGTTTACACTTCCCGTTCTATAGCTGCTTACAGAGACATGCAGCAGACATTTGGAGCTCTATAGTGCAGAGTTTATTGTTTATAGATTAGCGTTTAGGGTGTAGGGTTTAGGGTTTAGTGTTTAGGGTTTAAGGTTTAAGGCGTAGGGTTTAGCCTTTATGGGTTAGAGTTTAGAGTTTATAGTTTAGCGTGTAGGGTTTAGCCTTTAGGGTTAAAGTTTAGAGTTTAGGGTCTAAGGTTTAGGGTTTAGGGTTTTAGGATTTTAGGGTTTAGGGTTTAGGGTTTAGGGTTTAGGGTTTGGGCTGCGCCGACGGTTGGGTCGTCTGCGGTTAAGAGCGGCCCAAACCCTTCGATATTTTTTGTATTTGTTTGTTTGTTTAAGACGAAACAAAATATGTTTAAATTAATTATTTTATGTTATTTAAAATATATTGAGAAAAAGCTGCAGAAATATACCCGCTTTTGTGCATATAAATGCTTGTGAGAGCAGCAGCAGCAGCAGCAGCAGCAGCAGCAGCAGCAGCAGCACGCAGCAGCAGCAGCACGCAGCAGACTAGCGGCTGTTGTGTGGGGACCGTTCGGCAGCAGCGAAGGCGAAATAATCAAAGAGGCCGAAGCAAATTTATCATTTAAATTATTTTTATTTTTATTTTATTGTTTTGTCCCCTCCTCAGCTAAATTTCAACAGCAGCAACAGCAGCAGCAGCAGCAGCAGCCCCCTCGGGGTGTGCTGTTGAGCCGGTGGCTGCGAGCGTTGCGGCGTTGTTGTAACGCCTGCAGCAGCAACAGCAGCAGAAACAGAAGCAGCAGCAGCAGCAGCAGCAGAAACTGCTGCAGGAGCTGCTGCAGCGGCAGCAATGGATGAATTGGCTGCAGCAGCAACAGCAGCAGCAGCAGCGGAAGGAGACTCCTTAGCAATGAATGTCTTCAGTCCCTCAGCTGTAGACTGTGCTGCTGACGCAGCAGCAGCAGCAACTGCAGCAGCAGAAGTTGCTGCAGCAGCAGCAGAAACGACAGAAGCAGCAGCAACTGCAGCAGCAGCACGGGAAGCAGCAGCAGCAGCAGCAGCAGCAGCAGCAGCAGCAAATACGCCACCCGAACTCCGCCTCCTCCCACCAGGCCATCCTCAGCCGCTCCCCAGAGCAGCAGCAGCAACAGCAGAAACAGCAGCAGCAGAAACAGCAGCAGCAGCAACAGCAACAGCAGCAGCAGCAGCAGCAGCAGCAGCAGCAGCAGCAGCAGAGGACAGCAGCTTTTTCTCCCCTTATTCTGGAGTTAGAACAGAGCAGCAGCAAAAGGAAGCCTCCCCTTATACAGAAACCAAGCAGCAACAGCAGCAACAGCAGCAGCAACAGCAGCAGCAACAGCATCAACTGCAGCAGCACACAGAACACATCCGCATGCACTCCCAGCAAGAAGCGGCCCCTAACGGCTCTGCCGCCGCTGCTGCTGCTGCTGCTGCTGCTGCTGCTGAGCATCAACTGCAGCAGAAGGGCGACGCATCGTCCGAAGTCTCCGTTGCTTCATCGGGGGACAGCTTACCCCAGCAGCAGGAGCAGGAGCAGCAGCAGCAGGCGCAGGAGCAGCAGGAGCAGCAGCCGCAGCAACAGCAGCAGCGACAGCAGCAGCAGCAGCAGCTATCGGAGTCTGTGCTTCAAGCAATAGCAGCAAGGAAGCTGCAGTTGCTGCCTCTGAGAGAGTGGGAGGATGAACACCGCGCGGGGAGGGAGCGGTTCTTTAAGGCCATCGG
>NW_013547367.1:22500-30000 GCF_000499425.1 Eimeria acervulina
AGCAAGTTAGGGGTTTACAATCGCTGCTCTTACGCTGGACTGAAGGAGATTTGCTGCTGTCTCACTCGAGGCTGCTGCACTTCTTCTTAAAAAACAATACACAACAACCTCTACGTACACTCTACGTCGCAGGAGCAGAGGTTAGCGACGGTTTAGGGTTTAGGGTTTAGGGTTTAGGGTTTAGGGTCTACTGGGGTAGGGTCTACGGTTTAGGGGTTTAAGGGTTTAGGGTTTAGGGTTTAGGGGTTGACGGTTTACGGTGTAGGAGTCTAGGGTTTAGGGTTTAAGATCTAGGGTTTACGGTCTAGGGTTTATGGTTTAGGTTTTAGGGTTTAGGGTTTAGGAAGGGTTTGGGTGTCTGCTACTGTGCAGATTAAACGAGTCGGCAGCGGCGAAGTCGGCAAAATGGACATCCAAATAACCGTGAGGCCAGGGTTTAGGGTTTAGGGTTTAGGGTTTAGGGTTTAGGGTTTCGGGTTTACAATTTTGCATGTTGCACTGAGGCTTTAGAGTTTACTGCTTGTGGTGTATTAGGGTTTAGGGTTTAGAGATAAGGGTTTAGGGTTTAGGGTTTAGGGTTTAGGGTTTAGGGTTTGTGGTTGTTATAGGAGAAGCGGCGAAGGGGTTTGCTGCCTCGCACTTCAATAATATTTCGATTTGACACAACGCGAGAGTTTAATCAGTGGTTTGCAGCTCTTCAGGTTTGTCTCTTTATTAAGTTTGTCTCTTTATTTAGTTTGTCTCTTTATTAAGTTTGTCTCTTTATTAAGTTTGTCTCTTTATTAAGTTTGTCTCTGCTATTTATTTTGTTTTGATATTGAGTTTGTTTGTTTTGTTTTGTTTTGTTTGTTTGTTTTATTTGTTTGTCTCCGTTTGCCTTCTCGGTGTCTCCTTTTGTCTTTCTGTCTAATTTGTCTCCTTTGGTCTTTTCATCTCCCCACAGAGTTTAGGGTTTAGGGTTTAGGGTTTAGGGTTTAGGGTTTAGGGTTTGTGTGTTGTTTTGTTTAGTTGGCTTCTGATGACAAAGCCTTTCTCGCTTATGTTCAAGAAAAAGCAGCAAAAGATTATAAACCTGCTGCAGCTGCATGCAGCTCTGCTGCATGCAGCCCCTATAAAGCCCCATCACTGCATGCATGCAGCAGCAACGGCAGCAGTAGCACCAGCAGCAGCAGCCGCATCACCACAGGCAGACAGCAACACCTAGCAGCACCTACCCCTCTATCTGCTACGGCTGCTGCTGCTGCTGCTGCTGTGCAGCAGCAGCAGCAGCAACCGCAGCAGCAAGGTGCAGCAGCTGGTGTATCTTTCGGCAGTATGGATGAGGTCCCTTTAGACGGTGTGGGGCCCTAAAAAGGAGACACCTCTTTATCGACATTATCTGCATGCATGCATGGGTGGGATTTAGGATTTTTGTGTTTAGTTTGTTTTGTTGTTTTGTTTTTATGTTCGGTGGGTTGCATGCAGCAATAAACAATTAAATACTTTTGTTTGTTTTGTTTGTTTATAGCGGAGACAAAAGCTGTGCGACTTTAGCTTCTTTGTTTTGTTCTGCTTAGGCTTGTCTCTGCTGTTTACTATACATCTATATAATATATAATATATAATGCATAATATATAATATATAATATATAATATTTAATATATAATATTTAATATAATATATACATATATATATATATATATATTAGACGCGAGAAGCAGGCAGCTAAGCAGGAGATAAAAGAGACAAAAGAAGAGACAGAGAGAACAAGCGAAGACAAACGAAGACAAAGAGAGACACCCAAGTATATATATATAATTATATATATAATTATTATATACATATATAATATATACTATATATATATATATTGAAGTAAGCGCATGCAACACAAAGAAGGGCAGCAGCAACAAAATAAATAAATAAATGCAGCAAACAAACGGCAGCAACAAAGCACAACAGCTGCTTTCTGCTGTTGCAGCAACTGCAGCAGCAGCAGCAGCAGCAGCAGCAGGCATGAGCGAACCTGCTGCAGCAGCAGCAGCAGCAGGCATGTGCGCATCTGCTGCAGCAAACTTAGCTGCAGAGTATAGAGGGGTTGTTCGTGTTTATTTATGTCTGTATTTGTCTCTCTCTTATTTTTGTTTGTCTCCTTGCGGCTTCACTCTCTCTTTGCTTCGTTTGTTTGTCTCTCTCTCCTTCTGTCTCTCTTTTTATTATTTGTTTATATTTATCTGCCTGTCTCTCTACCTCTATCTCTCTCTATCTATCTCTCTCTGCTTCTCCTCCTGTCTCTGTCTCTCTGTGTCTCTTCTCATTGCCAGCATTAACTGCAGCAGCAGCAGCACAGCAGCAGCAACAGTATAGCAGCAGCAGCACAGCAGCCGCAGCAGCAGCACAGCAGCAGCAACAGTATAGCAGCACAGCAGCAGCAGCAGCAGCGGCAGCAGCAGCAAGAGGAACAAACATTTCCTAAGGAAATAAGTTGCTGTTCACCCCCTACAGCTCTAAACCAATTGCCTGGGGCTGCATGCAGCCCCCTGTATAAAACCACCTGAGCAAAGACACCAGCAGCAGCAGCAGCAGGTGCTGCTGCTGCTGCTGCTGTTGCTGCAGCAAAGGCAGCAGAAGCAGCAGCTGCTGTGACGCTCTAGGGGAGAGACAGCCTAACGCATGCCTCCGTTTTGTCTCCTGAGCGCAAGAAACAAGATCTGTTCTGCTGCTGCTGCTCTGCTGCTGCTGCTGCTTTGCTGCTGCTGCCAGCATGCCGCCGCTGTGCTCTTATCCTTTTGCTGCATTGGTTTCAAAAGATGTACCGGTCGCTGTGCTTCTGCTGCTGCTGCTGCTGCTGCGGCTAACGGCTTGCTGCTGTTGCTGCTGCCGTTGCTGCTGCAGCTGCGCAAAAGCATTAACCTGTAGGGGTACCTTCCAAACAGCAGCAAATCACGAGCTTTGCTGCTGCTCTTGCTGGCGCTGCTGCAGGTGTTACTGTTGCTGCTGCTGCTGCGACTAACGGCTTGCTGCTGTTGCTGCAGCAGCGGCTTTTTCTGCTGCACGCAGCTGTGGTTCCTATAGGTTCGCCTGCTGCTGCGCAACAGAGTGCTGCTGTTGCTGATGCTGCCGTTGCTGCTGCTGCTGCTGTTGCTGCTGCTGCTGCTGCTACGGCTCATAACCTGCGGATATTTGCTGTCGTCCTCGTGCTGTGGCAGCAGCTACTGCCGATGCAGAATAACAGACCCATGCTGCTGCTGCTGCTGCTGCTGCTGCTGCTGCCGGTGCTGCTGCTGCTAACTAGTGGGTGCACGTCTCCAGTCTTTGCTGGCGGCACTGCTCTGTTGCTGCTGCTGCTGTTGCTGCTGCAGCGGCTGGTGCTGCCGTTGCAGCTGCTGTTATCGTTCCTGTTGCTATTGCTGCTGCCCTTGCTGCTGTTACTGCTGTTGCTGCTGTTGCTGCAGCCTCCAGTGTAACTACAGCTCTGACGCTTGCGTAGGTAAGTCGCAGCTGAGCGATTGAGGGCTGCTGCTGTTGCTGCAGTTGTCGTTGTTGCTGCTGCCATTGTTGCTGCTGCTGGTGCTGCAACTGCGACAATCCCATAGATGATGCTGCGCATGCAAGTGCTGCTGTTGCTGCAGGGCGGCTGCTGCTGGTTTTACGGGGGGTTGCAAGCGTGCTGCAGCAGCTGCTGAGCTGCTGCTGCTGCTGCTGCTGCTGCTGCTGCTGCTGCTGCTGTTCATATCGAGTGGCAAGAGAAAGGAGAATAACGAAGGGTGTATTATCCCTGCTGCAGTAATAGCCAGCAGCAGCAGCAGCACTGAAGCAATGGGTATCTGATAATATCTTCCTACTCCTGCAGCAGCAGCAGCAGCAGCCGGAGCAGCAGGAGCAGCAGCATCGGGAAGAAGCTTAAGTCCCTGCTGCATGCTCTGAATAAACAAGAAGCAAACAACAGCAGGAAGCAGGTACTTCATCAGCAGAGACCACACCGGCAGCAGCTGCAGCAAGCTGCAGTTTGCTGCTGTTATTGCATTCAGGTGTCTACGCAGGTGCTCGATGTTCCCCCAGAACAGCCAGTAGTAGCAGTGCCGCAGCAAACCCCAGCCTCCACTGCTGCTGCTGCTGCTGCAGCTCCTGGAAGCAGCAGCAGCAGCAGCTGCTGCTGCTGCTGCTGCCGCTGCTGCAGCAGCAGCAGCGGAAGCGACAGCAGACCGATCCTCCTCGTTTATTCTCCTTGCTGCTGCAGCCTCTCCACCCTCTGAAACAGCAACAGGTGCTGCTGTTGCTGCTGCTGCTGCTGCTGCGGCTGTTGCTTCGTGTTGCTGCTGGCTCTCTGCTTCCGCTGCATCTGCTGCTGCTGCTGCTTCTGGACTGGCAGCGCAGCAGACGGCGAATTCGTCCCCCACAACAGCTGCTAATTTCTCTCTGTAAAGAGCAGCAGCAGCAGCAGCAGCTGCTGCTGCTGCTGCTGCCTCCTCAGCAGCAAGTATTTTCTGTCTCTGTTTCCTCTTCGCAAAGAGAACAGCGAGGTAGAAGGAGCAGCCGCAGCCAAGCAGCAGCAGCGCAGCAGCAGCAGCAACTCCTGCTGCAGCTGTGGTGATGCTGGTGGTGAAGCAAAGTACTAAGCTGCTGCAGCAAACTGCAGCAACAAATGAAAAGAAGTTAAGATAAGAAGCAGCAGCCCCTACTTGCTTCTTCTGTCTCCTAAATGCATGCAGCCAGCCGAAAGCAAGAGATTCTGCTGCTCCCAGCAGCAGCAAACCGTTTACACCCCAATGAAAATCTGCTGCTTGCAGCGGCTCTACAGCAGCAGACAAGCAAAACGCAAAGCTAAGAGCGCAGCAGCAGCAGCAAACACAAACAGATATCACCTTCCGCCTGCTGCATCCCCAGTTGCTGCTGCTGTTGTTGTTGTTGTTGTTGTTGTTGTTGTTGTTGCTGACGATACTGAAGCTGCTGATGCTGCTGATGCTGCTGCTGACGTTGTTGTTGTTGCTGCTGCTGCTGCTACTGCTGCTGCTGCTGCTGCTGCTGCTGCAGCAGCGTGCTGCCAGCAGCACATCTACTGCTGGATGCACAAGAGAAGAAATGCTGCTGATGCCTAGCAGCACAAACGAAGTAAAAAAGAAAAAGCAGCAGACATGCGGCAGCGGTAGAGCTTCAAAGAGCAGCGGATACAGCACAAAGACAAGCCGAGGCCCCTCAAGCTGCAGGTCTCCCCACTTTGCTGCTGCTGCTGCTGCTGCTGCTGCTGGTGGTGCTCCTGGTCCGGGTGATTCTGACTCTGCTGCTGCTGCTGCTCCTGCTGCTGCTGCTGCTGCTGCAGTGTGAGATAGATGTCCTGCTACAGCAAATGCTGCAGCAGCAGAAAGAAAAGAAATGAAGATGTTCGCAGCAGCAACAATCAAAGCCTCTGCTGTGGGGCTGGGCCTCGTCTTCTTGCGAGCAGCAAAACTAAACATAGTACACTGAAAAACACTTAAAGAGAAAAACACTTGACTTGCTGCTTCAGCCCAAAGCTCTAAGCTCTGCAGCAGCAGCCCCCAGTCTATCTGCAGCAGCTGCTGCACTCCTTCACTCGCTCCTCGCAAAGCAGCAGCACCGCATGCAAGCAGCAGCACGCAGCTAAACGGCAGCAGCAAAGAAATAAAACATAAACCTACAACACCCCGAAAACCCCTGTATATACACCCTAATACAAATAACCAAATCAGCAGCAAACTAAAGCTTGCTGCTGGCATACCCCATCCGAAGGGGCTCGTTGCTGTTGCTGCTGCTGCTGCTGCTGCTGCCGCTGCTGCTGCTGCTGCGGACTCGTCTGGAACTCCTGCAGTTGCTGCTGCCTCAGCTGCTGCTGCCGCTGCTGCTGCTGCTGCTGCTGAGGCCTGGTTCGGCTGCTGCAGCACTGCATGCGCAAAGAAAGCTGCTGCCTTTGCTTCTGCGTCTGCGACGCAGCGTCCACCTGCTGCTGCTGCAGCAGCAGCAGCAGCAGGCTCCCACTTACAGAAAAGCCCTGCTGCTTGTGCTGCTCGGCAGACACTTTGCTGCTGCAGAGATGCAGCAGCACACAGCTGCTTATCAGCTGCCTGTACACTCCAAGGCAGCGCAGGCGAAAAAGCAGCAGCAGCATAAGTAAGCCCCCAGGATAAGAAGTTAGCATAATAAGAAGAAATGAAGAGAGACAGCAGCAGCATAGCAGCAGCAAGCCCTCTTAAAGAAGGAGACAGAAGAGACAGCACTTTAATAACACCTCCTTTATATATCTGACCGCATGCAACTTCGAGAGACAGCAGCGGCACGCCTAGCAGCAGCAGCAGCAGCAAATAAGCAATTAAGAATGTCCCTCCTCCCCACTTATAACAATATGCAGGAAACCTCCAGATACACCCGATTCCTACTGCTGCACCAATTGCTGCTAGCAAAAAAGATAAACGACCCTCTGCTTCCTCCTGCTGCTGCTGCTGCTGCTGCTGCTGCTGAGGAGCCGGAGGCGGAGGTGGCGGGGCGCCTCCATAGGTGCTGAGACAGCCTTTTCCTGCTGCTGCTGCTGCTGCTGCTGCACTTGAGGAAGGAGAGAAAGAAGATCCTGCTGAAACTGGCTGCTGCTGCTGCTGCTGCTGCTGCTGCTTCCTGCCTAGCCACTTGAACAGGGAAGACGAGAAGGGTGTTGATGAAGCGTTAGCTGTTGCTGCAGCAGCAGCAGCAGAATCCCCCCAATCGTCTCCATCATGCTGCTGCTGCTGCTGCTGCTGCTGCTGCGGCGGAGGCAGCAGCAAACAGGTAGGCCTGTCTTCTAAAGCGTATATACACTTCGAGACAACTACATCAACAGGTCTACGATTAGAAACCCAGAATTTGCTGCTGCTCTTGCTGCTCCTGCTGCTGCTGCTGCTGGGGCTGGGGAAGAAGCTGCCGAGATATTCATGCGGGGATATGCATGTGCTGCTGCTGCTGCTGCTGATGCTGCAGCTGCTGCTGCGGCTGCTGCTGACGGCAGCCTGCGGAGAGGGGGAGAGCGAAGAAAGACAAACAAATGTCTCTTCAGCTTTGCTGCTGCTGCGGTGGGTAGCGGAGTTGTCAGCGCTGCTGCTGCTGCTGCCCCCTCCTGCTGCGTCTGCTGCTGTAGCAGCAGCAGCAGGCGTGCTGCTGCTGCTGCTGCTGCTGCTGCGATGAGTGGGGGATGGGAAGGAGACCTTCAGCACCTGAAGGCGATGCTTTCCTTCTCCTTCTCCCCCCTCTGGAACTGAGCTGCTGCCTATCATTGCTGCTGCTGCTGCTGCTGCTGCTGCTGCTGCTGGTTCTGCTGCTGTTGCCGGTGCTGCTGCTGCTGCAGTCTTAGGCGAGACATTGGGGAGGAGCAACTGCTGCTCTTGCTGCAGCCACCTCGGCGTACAGCTGCTGCTGCTGTTGCTGTTGGTCGCTGCACGGCAGCAACAGCTGCAGCACGAACCAGCGGTGCTGCAGCTACTGCAACCGCTGCAGCTGCTGCTGTTGCTGCCGCTGCTGCTGAACAGCTTCTGCTGCTA
>NW_013547366.1:0-33816 GCF_000499425.1 Eimeria acervulina
TCGCTTGCTCCTGTGCTTCACTGGTTTTTGGAATCGGTCTGGACGGAAAGGGTTTCTTCGGCTGAGCCGCATCTGCCTTTATCTTTGCATTTACACTTGCAAGCAGTGCGTTTGGGACATCATTGGCTTGAACTGGCCTCCCCCAGCTGTTAACAAAGCCGCCTTCCAATGTGACAAAAACCTTAGATCCATCGGTGGTCACATACTGTCCTCCTGAATGATTCAGGCAAGGGGTTACTACCAAGGGCTCCCCATCAGGCTTCAACACCTTGATACCGTCAGGATTAACGAGAGGTGCAGCAGCAGGTAGAGAGTGTGAATCAGCCTGCTTCTTCAAGAGTGCCATGCACTCTTCTTCTGTCGCCCCAGACCAATCGTACCCTAGCCAAGATCGAATCCTCCTGCTGCACACGACTGCAATTAGCACTAGTACTGTGGAGGCAAGAGCACCAAATAAGCAGCAGCCAAAAAAGCTGAAGCGGGAAAGCCCAAGGAAAAAAGATTCTGGAGCTGCTGTATCGCCCTCTGGCGTATGCTGAGTAGACTCCACGCGAGCCTCCATAGCAGGTTTGGAATCAACCGGGAAGCCCTCTGAGGTTCGCCAGGCACTGTTACTGGTTCCCGGTGAAGGAGCAGGCGTATCTCCACTAAGGGATGAGTCATGCGCGTTAGTCCAATGATCGCTTTGGGGGTGTGACAACTCAGTAGACCCATGATTTTCCTCAGCAATAGGTGCAGGTGCATATTCAATGAAAGGCGAGTCGTATGGGATCGTCGCCGGTTGGTCGCGTGCTTGTTTCACTATAGAAGGATCCTGTGGACGCTCGTCTTCGGTTGAAGGCGCCTCAACACTACTCCCATTGAGTGTAAGATTCTGTGTTTTGCCTCCTTCGATGAAAGGCACCCCAATGGTATACCCTCCCAGTGCGGAGTCAATAGTATCGTCGTCCTCTGAGGCAACTTCCACAACAGGTAGCACCCCACCATCAGGGTTCTGGCTGCCCTCGTCTCCAGCGATAGCCGACTCCTTGGCGGTGGCCACTGGTTCATCTTCTAAAACCGCCGCCTCATCAGAGTTCTTCAAGTGCAGTCCTACTGTTTCACCTGGCCTGAGATCTCCAATTAGGCCAGATTTGTCCATGAAACGCTGTTGGACGTCTTCAATCGGCTTTGCGTGTGCGTTGTCGCCTCGAACTTGCGGATCCGGATCCGCTACGTAGGCATCGTAATCGCTGTTCGGGGGAATTCTTGCTTGGAAGCTCCTGCTACTCTTAGATAGTGAATTGAAAAGCATACGCCCACTACTTGACGCTTCAGTTCCCACCACCCTCCCATAGGAATGCAGATGAATGGCAGAATAAGCTATGTGGCTCCCTCTTTCGAAACCGTCACCTGCCTCATCAACTCTGCCTTCCTCAACTTCCTCGCTTGAACAATTGGGAATCGGCCCACAGGATTTCTGCATCTTAAGTGAAGCTGTGTCGCATTTGGGTGCCAGGCCTGGCACTGGGTGCTGTTGCGGAGCGCGTGTGCGGGTCCGGGAAGCACTAACTGATGTGGTGCCACCAGAGGCGCATTGCGGGGAACACTCACTCCATTCCGAATAGGGGCCATAAATGCACCAACTTGAAATCGATTTGGTAATGGCAGCAGTGAATCCACCCATCAGTCCTGAAGCTTCAGTTCCTGCTGTTATCCTGTCCTTGCATAGCTGAGTTTCAAGTGCTGCATTGCACTGCGGCGTCATCTTGGGGCGTGCCAGCGTCTCCTTGACACGGACTTGCCACATTGCTGGTCTATGTGGGCCTGCGCCATCCGATTCAACCTGTGTGCTGTTCCTCCTGTCACCCGCATTGTAAGCCTCGACTTGATAAATGTCTTCGCACGGCGACCACGAAGTCCATGGAGAGTATGTGCACGGGACGTCCTCGCACGTCCCTACGTCGCCGTTAGATCCCTTTGCTTTCGGAGCAGTGCTGCCAGAATCGCTACTTTCTGCAGGCAGGAACAACAAGGAGAAGGGACTGAATAATGCACAGGCAGTGGGAAACTGGGCACCTAATGTGTTGCCATTTTCCGCGCGACGTGGCTCGAACACCTGCGTGCTCACAGCGCAGCACACTTAGCAGGGACGGTCACTGTAGCAAACCAAATACACACCTATCGGAGCTTTCTGGAAGTGTTACAAGAGCAAGTAAGAAAACCATGATTTCTCCCAAAACAACATGTGTTGCTTTGCCAATGGGATCTTCCACTGGGTGCCGAGACGCTAACACAATGGACACACGCATGCAAACGTGGATGCGCGAACAATTTAGTACTTCAGGAAGCGTGTCAGGAAGCTCACGGCTCTTATCTCACAAACTCGCTTAGCCGTGTCAAAAACAGCAAAGACAGTGCCAGTCCCTTCACCCAAACGCTCTACAACCTGTCTACGAAGTTCGAGATTATCCTTCTCATCGAGAAGCTTCGCAAAGTCCTTGCTCATGAAACCTGTTTCTGCTTGGAGACGATCGGAAATGTCGGGTAAAGAAAGCTTCGCAGTCTCCTCTGCCGTCAGCCCCAGTATTTGTGGCACCAATCGCTTCGCTTCCTGTACTGCATCGAGGGCGTCTTCTTCCCCCGACGCCTTTATCCTAGAAACCGCACTGCGGTACCCTTCTAAGTTCTCAGTAACATCATGTAACACCTCTCGACAATTCTGCCATGTCATCAAACTGGCCTCTTTTATAGTCTGCTGTTTCTTGGTGGCATCCACAGACGAACTTGCGGTCAGCGTTGATGCGTGCGTTTGCAAGGCGGGGAGTTGCGCGCAGCCACGGTTCAACAGCTCTACGCCTGAGAAAACTGAATCAGATGCGCATAGAGGAGTTGCTGAATAAAATGCTTGTCGCAAGCCGTTTGTAAGCGTAACAGAACTTTTGGTAGCGCCGGAATTGAGTAGAGAAGTCTGTGCGGCCGACTCTTCCTCAGACTGCGCGGCGCGTAGGGCTTTGACAGCATCTACAGCGGCTCCTTCCATCACTTTAGCAGCCTCAGAGAGGATATGACTAGCCGTTTGTGCTCGCTGGCTAGCCTTTATTAACCGTGCCATTAGTCGCTCTGCCCTGTGCTGAACGTTGACGGCCTGTGATTTGTTGGTACTTGTCTTGCTGAGTACGAGATTTGCATCACTCAGCGCTTCCCTCATCCTCGCTTGCTGTTGAACCAGAGAAATGCGCATTAGACGGGCAACATCTCCAAAGTTTGTGTCTAGATTTAGTATGAGCAAACTCAGGGTGTCCTTGCCTGCCCTTTTCGTCGGCTCAGTTCCACATTCCGCAACGCGTGACACCTTCACGCCTGTGTACAATGTGCATACCGGACTTCCGCTCTGCGAATCCAGCTTCACCGAATTCGCATCTAGTGCAGAGAGTTTGGCCAAATTTTCATCCAGACTTTTAACAACAGAACCTACACTATCCACCACAGTTTTTAGCGTAGTCAGGGCGTCCCCTTTGACGCCCTCGAAAACGCTTTCGCCTTTAGCCGCTTCCATGGGATCAATATCCTTGGCATAGGTTAGTGCATTGCACTTGTGGTGCAATCGACAAAGAGTAATGCAACTGTACAGGTTGAGCTGCTTTGGAGCAAGAACAGTAGCTTCCCAACCTGGAACTTCCCCTGCACGCTCTTGCACCTTTCTGTAGTTTTCGTGCTCAGTGCGCCTTGCAGTCCAGGTCTCTTGATCGAGCTGATCCAGCATCAGCCGATCCTTGCACCAATCAGTAAAGTCTACCTGAGGGACAACTCCGAAGGAAGCTACCAATTCCGCCTCCCGCGCAATCTGCAAATTTGCAGTCTTCAAATCTGATGGCACTTCAAAAGGGCAGGCAAATGTATTGCAAGGGCGAGTTTTCGGCTGGCCTGCTGCTGGGTTACCCTCTATTCCCTCCATTGTCAACTGGGCTACCCTGTTCTTCACCTCGTCGACATAGGAGTCGGACCATTCGCCACTGCTGGAAAAAACACGACGCAATCCCTCAACAGCCAACTCGAGTGCTCGCGCGCTGTTGGCCGTTTGTATGCCTCCACTGCAGAAGCGAGAACATTCACTCCACGATATCAATGAGGCTGCCTCACCAGCGATTGCTGCCATATCCGAAAAAGGGGTACCCGAAGACAAGGCAGCTTGGAGTTTTTCCTCAACGAAGGTCACGTCGTCACCATGAAGAGACTCAGCAAAAAGCAGAGCGTGGCTTCCATACGGAGGCTTTTCTCCGGCTTCACCAGGTTGAACCCCGTTTATGGCAAGCCCAATCACAGCCTTGCATGTACAGGAGAAAATGATTGCAGCTGTGACCAGGAGATTCATGTAACCAAATGCGGAACTCCGAACAGGACCCCGGGCGTGGAGCCTCCCAAAACCCAGAACAAGCATATGCTGAACCTTTGAAGAGATATTAACGTACTCCAGAAACGAACACATTCTGTGCCCGACATAGTAACAGAAACGTGGTGAGAGGCTCAGCTTCGCTCTTCCCGCCGTACGGTGGTTCCCACCACAGGCAGCGGCTCCCGAGCGTGCATGCTCCAGAAATGTAGGGTTAATTGAGGTTCGTCTCATTTCACATGAGGCAGACCACGCAGGGTTATCCTCCCTTTGTGGCGAATATGTGAATTTGTCCCCGTGGCTGCTGTGTGTTTCAGGCGAAGGCTGCGCATGTCCTGAGCCACGAGATAACGGCTCGGAGCCTGGAGCCATTTGCCCATTAGGGGGCAGTCTATTAGTTAACAGTGGTAAGGAATTTGCTTTGGAATGCACTTGACAAAAGGGCAAGCAGTTTCACCGTCGATTGACTCGCCATAGGCACGATCGAGGCCTTGGCCGCCAAGTAGGAAACGAATTCCTACCCAGAGTATCCTATACAGAGTGGGGTAAAGGTGCCATTAAATTTTCGAAGATCTAATTTCTCATGCATTTAACACGTGGGATGCATTTCTTCCATTTCCGCTGACGCGCCGACTCAAGGCGGCCGCTCGCTCCGTCCAGCCGGGCGAAGTTGCACAGAGACGATCAACTTGTATTCAAGAAATTGCTTGGCAAACCCAGTTCCCGTAGTTGGCATTGCTTGTCATCAATAAAAACTCGCAATAAGTATTCTGCATAGCTTGAGGGAATCTGGACTAACCAGCGGACTCACAGGCACTGACTATCCTTGTGCCCATATACAACGGTCTTGCTTTATCGTCGTGCAGTATTGCGAACACCTCTCTTTTGAATGCTGCGTAGTTGCTATTTGTCAGAGATCATGCTTACTAGTATAGTTGAGAAGTGATTTTGGTTGCTTCCTTTGACGGCAAGAGTACCACGTACGGCAGCTATGCTGCCTCGGTCCAAACCTTTCTTCCACTCTTCAATCGCGTCCCACTCGAAATACCAACAAGAAGGAATTGAGTTTCAAACTACCCCACGGTATATATAGCTGATGCTTTAATGCTCGCTTCACTACTAAAGGAACGAACGTTTTCATTGCAGCGTCCTGGCGTGCCTCGTATACGGCCCTGTCCAGCAACGGGCATCTGCCTTGCTATCCATAGAAACACCCAATTTTCCAAATTTTTTGTATTTCAGCAATATGCCCCGCTGCTTATTCAACGTATCACTTGACGAGTATTATGGTGTCTTCCAACCAGAATCCAGCCTACCAACTTCTGGGCAGTACGGACAATGATGGTACCACAGAGTTGCAGAGCAACAGAATTTAGGAAAGTTTGCTATTTAAAGGTCTCCTAGATACGGAGTGCGCCCATGCTTCTTAGGGAATCTTCCAATGGGGGGGGTGTTGCACCCTTCTTTTCTTCTGCACGGGCTGGAATGCTTTTTTGCGTATATTTTTGGACGGAAGAGCGGGCCAGACTCGCGAATATCTATCTTTTAAAACCCCAAAAGAAAACGAACTTCTCGGCTGGGAAACAAGGTAGAACTTTTGCATAGCTGTGTTTCCACGGAAGAAGCCGTGCTTGCAGGGAGTTTGCCTGTGTTTGTTTACCCTCACGAAAAGTGATCGCCACAAGCTAATCATCGAGTAAACTATATTCAGTTGAAACATATTCTTACTATTGATCTGGAATTCTCATTATTTCCAAGGACGGCCGCTTGCTTAAGTTGGCAGCAACTGCTCTTGAGCCTTTCGGGTGTTCGTACATACACCTGAAGAAGCGCGCAAAGACCTGATTCAGTTGTGCTCCAAACCATATTTTCGTTCCGTTAGTGCAAGAGGTCTTGCACTGAGGTCTCTGTTCTTTTTAGGAAATTCCTAAAGCAGCGTGACCATGATGGAGAGAAGGGAAGACCAAGGAAAGCGGCTTGCCCGCTTTCTTCCCATGATTGTAAGCTACTTCCAACTTACAAAATATCTTGCAACCCGCAAATCAACAAAAACTTTCAGGTGATATGCAGCGTCATGGCAATTCTCTATACAGTGTACTTGCTGGTAAGCTTTTTCTCCTCAAACAATACGAACCAAGCCTTATCCTCCTTGCAGTACCACTGCCTGCCCATGTTCCAATTTGAGGTGCCACCTGAGTATCGTGATCGTGGAGCTATTGCAATCGGTGCACTTCACTTCTTCGTTGGTAAGATGATTGGATGCCACTGCATGTAAGAATCCCGCTAAAATTGCTGACTTACAGCCCACGCTGGGATGGCTATGGTTTTGTGGTCGTTCTACAAAACATATTCGACAGATCCGGGGCGCATTCCAGGTAAATTTATTCACGTATTATTACTCGGCATCATTCCTGTGGAAATTTGATTGCAGACACTCATGAGTGGGAGAGGCAGCCAAATCCTAGTCTCATCACGGAAAGGAAACGTGACGGTACGACAAAAGGCGTTTCATCACTAAAACGGACAGATGATAATCTCGCCTTTCAGGCGGAGCTAGATATTGCCACAAATGTTCAAAATATAAACCCGATCGGTGCCATCACAGCAGCAACAGCGGCCGTTGTGTCCTAAAGATGGACCATTACTGTCCTTGGGTGAGTGGAGTTCTCAGGTGACAGTAGTCTCAGTTGAAAGCTCATATGGCTTCCAGGTTGCCAACGACGTGGGCTTCTTCAACTACAAGTTTTTCTTTTTGACTTTGCTATACAGTGGCGCAACGTTGACATTCGTGTGCTCTACCATGGCAGCCACCGGTATGCCATATTTTTGTCATTCTATTGATACAGCTATAATACGGTGCGCCAGTCAGCGCCTCCATTGACGACTCCAACATTTCCTTCGAACAAGTCTTCTTCACGTTCCTTGGGACTGCGCTGAGCTTCTTCATGCTTGCGTAGGTGATTTTCCCACAGCTTAAGAAGCAACCACACTTAATGCTTTCCTCAGCATTGTTGCACCTTTCTGCATCTTCCACTGCGTGCTCATCACCACCAATTGCACAACAATCGAGTTCTGCGAAAAACGTCGCACAGGGCGGCCGAACCCCTACGACGTTGGCCTCGCTGAGAATCTCAAGCAAGCTCTCGTAAGAACGATTGCTAATTTACTCGCGAATAGGAGTATTATGTTCGTCAAAGGGGGACCAACCGCTTCTATGGCCGGTACCGGTTGGTGGACCAAGCGGCGATGGAATATCGTTCCCTCGCAACCGTTAGCGACTTGCATGTTTTCGCTGGACAGACAAGCGATAAAGCCTTTTCTTTCAATACAAAACGTTTGCCTTATCCAAGCACACTTTTCGTCTGATTAGTATTCAGAGCCGGAATGTATGCCTGGGATGATACCCGCTGCGCCACTCCGTAGTAATGTAGACGAGTGTTCGGGGAGTTCTACCCCATAACGAGCCATAAGGCGGGAGATATACAATAACAAATAAAGCAAGCAAATCGTTCGAGCAAAAATCGCTTAAATATCCTTAGTTAGGAAGACCTACTTACGCTGGGCAACACTCAATGCTGCATGCAGAAGTGACCCAGCTGGACGCTTCCCTACTTTAACAGCTAAACCGTGCGAAATCTTGGCAGAGTATGCGTTAGTCAGAAAGCTTCCTTCCCCCTTACCCGCGCGCAACTATCCCCCTGCGAGCTTCTGCCGAGGCTTGGGATGACGGCGTCGAGGGCACTGGGAACAGGAGATTTGCTTAGCATTGCTCGTACCTGGAGTGGTGACTTCTGACGCTTCACCTCCTGAGCAAATGGCGGTGTTTACCTATGAAGAAAACGATATTTCATTCCTTTTCCCTCCTCAGAACCAGTTGAATACCTGTGCATCTGAAATGCTCGCAAGCTGAGCTGGGCGCACACGGGAACAGACGATGACTGAAGTTCCGTGGCACGAGCTCGACTTACTGGAGGCATATGAACACAAAATGTACAGCAGAGTTCGACAGACTGGGACATCTGTGTTGCTAAGGCTGCAAAATGGAGAAGACCCGCGAAACGTGTTCACGCCTTCTGGCCTCCCGCGCTCCCCACCCTACCCCTTGTGCTGCAGGCTTTCAGACCTTGGCGAACTTGGGCCTGGTACTACTGTGCTGCACAAGGGGAACTGCTGGCATTTCCCTGGGTTATGTTGAATTATTCGACTCTCAGCTCCACCAGTCTGTGTTAACCTACAATTTGGTTTACTGCCAGGCCGTTTTTGTGTGAAAATTGGATTCCGAATTTTTCTTAGGAATACCGCTTCTCTTCCAGTTCATAAAGTTTATCCTGCTCTCTTCTGCTCTGAATGGCCTTCTGTCCCTCGCGGTCGTAATTGCCGTCTATTCGAACAAAGCAGCAGATGCCCAAACTAAGTGTTCAACATTCAACAGAGGTACAGCTTCCCTGTCAAAATGTACCTTCTGGTGGCGCCATACTGAATACAAATAGCTGCACTGCATGCATATAGTGTTGCTCTTGGTCCATGAGCTGTTTTGGCCTCCATGCCCACTCCACACAGAGTGTTTCTTCTATACGGATTCTTGGCTGGCTGGTTGCAGCACTCCTTACAGCAGGATGCGTAGATCAAAAGGCTTCCGAGTCCCGGGTTCCCGCTGTAACGCATTTAGTCATGGTCTTCAGTGCTGTTCTCCTCCTACCAGTTCTATTCAGGCGACAGGTAGAGGACACTCCGTGAACCCCTTGGAAGAACGTACTTTTTTTACAAGGGTGTCGCACCCTTCCACTGATTCAAAGCTTTTGCTATCCGAATTCTGCTTAGGAACACCTCAGGAAGACAGCCGGAGAGCAAGTGTACCAGCTACGGGATTTTGCACTTTTGTTGGACGGTTTTCCCGCTGATGCAGTAGACGAAGAAGAAATTGCCAGCTTTTTCTGCCGTTCACTCTTGCCTAACCAACCCCCGGAGTCTGTCGTCAAGGTTGTGATAGGCTTTGACGTTAGGCATTACGACGAACATGTAAAACTTCATGAGAGCTTGAAAGAGCGCCTCGATATTCTCAAGGTTGGCACTCACGCCTTCTCTTGCTATGAAGTTCCCTGGAGGTGGGAACTCCCCAGATGCGTTCCATTACGAACCCTCCGAGCGGCACGGTAGATGGCTGCAATTTTAGGCCGAAACTTGCGCTTGGAGAGTGTGGTGCCTTCGTACATATTGCTTCCTCGCATTGTTTTCCAAATAGCTGCTTGTGATCACCAATCCAACCATCACGGTCAGTTGCATTCACGCAGCTCTAGGTGTGTCATATGCTTCCACTACCTTTCACCACCTTTCCTCTCCATGAAAAGCGGAAAGGTGACTACGGGGAGGACTCCTATTCCACAAATGACTTACGCAAGCTGCTAAATCGCGTGGCGCAAGACACCCTGAGGTGACCCACTCAGACGATAGAAGAGAGCGACTGTCCACTAAAACTTTCTCCATACTTTGTATATTCCCAGCTGGATAGATGGCTTGCGGAAGACGGCGGCTTTCTAGATGCATATTGTGAAGCGCTAATGCAGCAAATAGTCGCTAATCATCGTGCACCACTCGCTGCTCACTCCAGTTCCCAGTGTTTGATGAGATATATTATTGGCTGTCCAGGAGTACCGGATACGCAGTGGTCGTCTGCAAGTATGCACAAGTAAGCAATTATCTTTGCCTGCTAGTGTGAGCGGCAGCGTTCTTGAAGGAGACCTCACGGAGTTTATGTTGCGGCACTGGCTAGTCTGCTGCACCACGAAGTGACAGTGGTGGTTCTAAGGGTGCACAGCATTCATGTGCGATTCCTGGCCTCCACACAGGATCGAGATGAATGCCTAGCAAGACTGCAGACGTGGAGATCTGTTTTGCGGAAGTGGACTTGTGGCCTACTTGGAAATAAATCGGCTCCTCTTTTCAGAGGGCAGCACCCAATATATGTGCGAATACCACTGAAAGCAACACCTCCGGATAAAAGCATTCTCTACACCAGAAGTCCTCGTATGGAATGGCACTACCCAATGCTATTTCAGAAGTATCAAAGGCTTAGAATCATTCTGTCGGGCCAGATGTGTGCAGTGATTTTCACCCGCAAAATCGAGCGCGAGTGCTGTGGTGCTAAGGTGGAACCGGCACCTCATCCTGAGGATATAGTTTGGGAAAACCTCAGCTTCTCCAAAGGAAAAAGGCTATCTGTTCAAGTGAGAAGATAAATTAGTGCTGCAGCAACAATTTCGACGTTTTCAGTGGAATGCTCGGGAGTTCCCATAGGGGAAGGATGGACTGTTCAACTGTTGTTTGAATTGCAGGCCCTGTTATGGGCTGTTGCACTGGGCTTGTGCATTGCTTCTTTTTGCATCGCGGGGATGCTTATTATTTTTAATATTAGCCTGAAGAATAAGGACTTCACTGGGGTCAGTTAGATGCTTTCCCTGACTAACAGCAAGATTGCGCCCTCGCGGGGATTAGAACGGAACCGTAATATTTTATATGACTTCCTAAAGGTGCCTGAGGGCTCATGGAACACAGATTGAGACTTGAGGTTTGCAGACTGGCATCGGTTTGATCAAGTTCGTGGAGGACTGGATAATGTCCGTGAACGGCAGTGCAATTCAAGAGGCTCTGAGCAACCCTGTAGGCGGCAGGCCACCGCCTGCAGTCTAAGGTGCAGGCTGCATGCAACTAGCTCTTTTCCGGGCTGCTCAGTTTCGCGCGCATGCTCTACTCTAGAGCTGCATCTGCCGCTAGTAGCAAAATGCGAGAAGCAGTAATTCAACGTGGAGTGTTAAGGCGCATGCTTGCCATTGGTTCTCTAAGCGTTTTGTCGCGTCACAATGAATGCACAGAACCTGGCGCTTGTTTCTGCAACTGTATTGGGGATTTTGCTGCTGCTGCGTGAGGGTTATTACTGCAGCTCGACAAAGAGTCATGGACATCTTTGCTGTTATCGATGTTACCGTCTGTGGCAATCAACTGCATAAACGCCCTCTTAAGGGTTGTCTTTTCCTTCTTGGTATGCCAGGTTTCGGACTATCTACAGCTGCCTACCTGCTTGTCATGCAGCACCTCAGCTGGCAGAGATTGCAAAGTATACAGTTTTGCTCACTGCTGTGGATTTGCTTTGTGCTTAAGTCTCTTAAGGAGCGCCACATAAGTCGAACTGCTGAGCAGGTACGGCCAACTCCCCTGTAAGGAGCACAGACTCTACATCATGTGGCTAGCTTTCTACGTGTAGTCACATACCGATTAACTGGCATAAGTGGCCGTTACGAAAAACACACGCTGCCGTTTTTGTCATTACGGGACCGTTCACGGAATGCTGTTAAGGTAGTTAGTTTTTGAACCCATACTGGTGCTCTCTCGATTTGCAAAGTTAATCAACACAGGTAGCGTTCATGGTACGGTTGACGATTACATACACCATAAACACTGGGCTGACGTACATAATTGTGCTCCAGGACCCGCGGTGGTGGTGAGCTCTGCCCAAACCAGCAATTCCTTTGCAGTGCTTCAAACTCAGCGCTAGGGGTCTCTAGTGGCAGCTCGTAGCGTCCGTGGTACAGAGAGATTCTATTGGCTATATACCTCCTAACCTTCCAACACCTATTTTGTTTGGTTGTGTTAGTGGATGGCAAGCCTTCATCTCGTGTGTGCGGAACGCTTTGCAATGCTGCTCCCCTCTGCAGGTATGTTCGAGGGGGCCTCATTGAGTGCGTCGCGATGCAACTGCTGTCTTTTCTTCTGAGTGAAATCGCATTGTCTCTCCTGCAAGTGCCCTGGCTGGTAAAATTACTAGTTGAACTGGCTGTTGAGAAGCATTGACTTTACGTACATTGCCTTCGTTGTTCCTGGGACGCATTTTATTCGAACCTGTCTCCACCAAACCTGCTCGGATGTCTCGGCTCATTCTCTGAGTTGTTGGGGTGGCAGACACGCGTAATGCGCCGTGATTGTTTGTTGCCAATGCTAAAGAAGCCCATATCTCAGGCAGATTTCAACCGCCTGCAAGAGGGGCCCGACTTCTGCACTCCAACTAAGTGAGAGAGCATCCTATGGCTGTCTTCGGGAACACGAATGACTACTTAGGGGAGTTTTGCGTAGCGTAACCCATTTGCTTGTGCGGTCATTGTTTATTGAGCAGGTATGCGGCGATGATGCAAGGTTTCTGCTCGCTTTCCCTTTATGTAATCGTTGCCCCCTTCCTCAGTATACAAGCCATTTGCACATGGCTTCTGCTGTACTGGATATACAAGGGTGCATTATTGCGTCTAGCGAAACGTCCTAACCCCGAAATGACACCAGTAGTAAACCAAGTACGTGGCTTGCCTTTATCCTATGTAGACGCCTGGAAGACCGGGGAACTGAGCCCTGTATACTGCACCGGATTAAACCAAGGCTACAACACTATTGGCGGTTCGCCTGAGAGGCTTTTTCAAGTGGTCATTATTCAGTCACCTAATTAGCCAAATAGAATAATTTCTAATATCTGCAACAGGCCGTTAGGGTCCTTCGAGCATCGGTATTGCTCCTAGCAGCTGGATCGTTGATGATGCGGCCCACGACAACAGGAAGTGCCGTCCAGACTCTCCATATATGTGGCTTTTCTGCGGGACTAGTAGCGCTCATTTCCATCTTGCTACCACGCTGGTTACAACTCAAACTGACCTACCTTTGTGCTGTGAGCCCCTGAAGTGCACAGTAGTTTTGCTATCTCAAGGTGACACTTTGTACGCAAAAGGCAAGGAATAATGCAAGCGATTAGGTCCGAGTGGGCTCTGAAGCGTCCTGGTGCCCGTATGTTCTTCCCGTGCCGTTCTCAGGCGGGAGCAAGACCCGCCACGTGGCAAACGGTCCATTACTACAAGCTCCAGCACGCCTTCTTTGTGCATTATCACACGTCCAATCCAGTTTACGCTTCGTGGGGGCCAGAAAAAAACCCGCCCTTCCTCCGGGAACCGGGAGTAAATGCTTGTGAGCCTGGTGCCACAGCAAAGGCATTCGCTGCAAGAGGTGCAGCAAAGAGAGCCAGGCGCCGCATGGCCGCTTTTAAGACGAGCGCGCTCGGAAACGCTTCTGCGTGTCACACTCCAAAAGCAGTGAGTAGAAACCCGCACCTGTCAAGCTCCCGCAGCTGCTTCAGCAGCGTTGATCAGGAGACCTGTAAATAGTAAAGTGGCAGAACGCGCTTGCTAAAATTCCTGGTCTCAGGATGGCATCAATTCATCAGCCACAGCCCCAGATTTTACCGACCATAGTGACGCAACTGAAAGCATCAGCAACGACAGCAATGGTAACGAAAGCCCGTCAAGTGATGAGCTTGTTCCCAACGCAGCAGCGACGAGGAGGTTGAGGGCTACACTTGTCGAGGGGAAGGCTGCTCCCCAATTCCAGCGGCTCTTCATAGAGTCACAGGCAAAGAACAAAGTTAAATGCCAACCCAAAAAAAGGCCTCGTCCCGCTCAAGCCACTGAAACTACGATACAACCAATGGAAGCGGCTCCGGGGCACACACCCTGTTTTCCAGGCACACCCACGGATAAGTGCATGGTTGAGGCAACGAAGGGTCCCGCAAGAGTGGAGGGAACTTTACGAAGCCAGCAATCTCTACTGAGTGGAGAGGCTCTCCCTAGGAACGCCATGATAGAGTACTACAATACGGGAGAGTCAGAGCCGCCCAACAGTTTCCTGGGCTGGCTCCGAAGTCTCGTGCTGAAGCATCTGTATTTTCTAGGGTGTTCACTCACCGAGTCGGCAGGCAGTGGAGGATGTGGTGATGCCGCCTGCGGGATGCAAAGTCGGTGAAATTCCAGTGTACTCGTGCAGTTAAAATGCTGCCACAGATTGTCTGGACGCAGCTGCATATGCGCACAACAGTGGCTGAAATTCAAGCCCTGTTTGGCTCTCTGATTTTGAGTAGTTAAGAAAGACAGCTGCCACCTGATGTGGCGAGGTTCAGGGACGCTACCATTGCCCAAACGACTCGTTGCGCTTCCAGCCACGTTTATTTTTAACAGCACAAAGCCACGGGGAAATGACTTGAAAACTCAGAAGGAAATTGCCACGTCTTTCGAAAAGAAAATGGGGCACAAAATGCCTGCCGATCGCTGGTGGAAGCATCTGATCAAGGCGAGAACCTTACGCTACAACCGCATACCCACGCACTGCACACACCCTACTGTGCGATAGCGGTTCCGGTCGAAACTCGCGCAACTGCTGCCGCTACTCGACGAAGCAGCAGCATAGTCGCAGCAGGGTTAAAACAGATTGGAATTGTTTGGATGCAATTCCTCTGCTCACACGTTTTTCCACTGGGTCTTCAAACCCACCAACTATGACACACAACACACTGTTCAGTCTGACACGCCTGAGCTGATCGGTTCGCCGGTCTGCAAAATTTAAGTAAATTACATTCGGTGGGACCTGCTCGGCGAATGCAACAGAACATTTTCTCTCGTCTGTGGCAGGGAACCCCTTGTGCGCAAGTGCTGCCACATGCCCAACGCTGGCGGAACCTCTCCTACTTGGCGGCTATCGTCTCGAAGCAGAGACTCGCTCCCTCCCATCGCGCTGGGCGCATCTACACTAGGCGGAAGCCGCCGAAGTGCATCACCAGCCCCTGCCGAATGGCCCTCAGACAGAGCAGCAGCAGCAGCTCCGCTAGGAACGCTTCGTGAGGCCTCGTGAGTTCCACAAAAACTGACACATTGCGCTGAGCGTTGTATGTCCACGTCCGCGGGGTCATAATGAGGAAATAGCCTCGTCGGTGTTGCTGTGGCTACTCCTGTGCCTCTGCGCAGTGTGGCACTGTCATTTACACCGCCGCTGCTGCACCCCAAAGGAGGCAAAGAGCTCCGCTGCGGTGCAGTCGTCCCCCAATGACTGGGGCCGGCTGCATCCGTCACAGGGGGGGTAGGCTGAGTAAATGTGTCCTGCGCCAAAGAACGGTAAAGGTTTTCTTGCTCCTGCTGATGGAGACGATGCTTCTGTTGACTGAAAAGTGGGGGCCTCCATTGTCCAGATGCCCGCAGAGGGTTGGCGGGGTCTTCAGCTTCACTGTCGCTACTGCTACTGCAACCGCTCGTGCTTCCTCTCCTGTCAGTTTGACCAACACTATGGTTGCTAGAGCTGCTGCTGCAGCTCTCTCCGGCGCTAGCAGCTCCACTGGCACTGATGGGCTGCTGCACTTCAGGGACGCATGGCCCTCGGTCCGTTCCGGAGCCTTCTACGCTGGTGCCTTCCGCAGGAATTACAGATTCTTCTCCACGGCGGTGTAATGTGCTGTATGCTGGACGACTATCTGCCTCCTCGGCGACGAAATTCCTGCAGTGCGGGGGACCTGGCCAGCACGGGTTTCTCTGTGATTGGTCTTTATTGGGAAGATGATGCGGATCCTCCTCAAAGTTGGCCCACCGCCCATCAGGAGGAGCGGCAGCCCCTTCCGCTTGAGCTGCTGACACGGACTGCCCTGCGGTGGCAGCTGCCTGGCCGGGTACCGCAGGCCTGCCTGTCTCTGTTGCTTCTGTATTCGCCGGAAATGTTGGCAAATCTTCATCTGGAAAAAGCAGTTGGCGCCTGTCTGCCTCTGCTGCTGCCTGCATCTCTCTGTGTTGCTGCAGCTCACGGTGCAGCATATGTTCCTGGTGTAGCTCCTGCTGTAGTCGCTGCTGCCGCATGTGATGCCCATCCAAGGACTGCGAAAGCAGCGCAGGAGAGTCCACAGGGGTTCGCTCCCGTGCACCTTCATTTTGTTGATGCGCTACTGCGTGAAGCGGGCCCGTAGGGCCGGGATGATCACAAGGCGGCTTCCGCCGGTGCTGCTGCTGGTGGTGTGGATGCCCCGAGTCAGGGCCACAATTGTCTGCTTGCTTTTGCAACGGGCGCCCCTCAGCGCCGAACGGCTCGGGGAAGTCAGGAGGCAAGAGCCAAGCAGCTGCAGCCGCTGCTGCCACCTGTGGGGTCGCATCTGACGAAGGCCCGCCCGCCAAAGTTGCACTAGCAGATTCTGTTTGCAGTGTGTTGTCTGAAGCTTTGTTCCCGCTAACTGTCCCCCGCCAGAGCTGTTGCCGTCGTTGTGGCTGTTCCGGGTGCTTCTGCTGCTCGTGTCGCTGCTGTTGGGAGGCATCTTGTTGCTGCTGCAGATACCCCCTTGTGCGGACAAAACGTCTGCGGCCTGAGGCGCCCCTCGTCTTACATCTACCGCTGTCAGCGCTGCTACTTCTGCTGCCATCTTTCCGCACGCCTTGCGTTGCTGGTACTCTTCGAGGGGGCGGCGAGGGAAGCTGCTGCTGCCGCGGCTGCAAGGTTGCCTTAGCCGCGCCACCGCAGGCTGCTGGGGCTGCCGCTCCCGCAATATTAGCAGCAGCGCCAGTAGCCGCAGCACCGAACATTCCTCTTCCAAAGATATTCGCTTCGGTCCCCTGCATATCCGGGCCTCTGTCTGTAGCTTCATTGTCACCGTCGCTAGTGCTGTCACTGCTACTGCTGCTGCAGCTGCTGCTGTCACTGGTGCTGCTCTTGCTGCTGCTGTCAGTTTCTTCCCAGTACGCTGTACTCCTCTTTGGCTTGTTGGATTTGCTTATTTCCGCAGCACCAACAGCGTGTCGTGGCGCTGTGGAATAAATACAAGTCGTGAGGCTCCTCCGTGCAGTAGCCGCTGGCGTTGCCGCCGTTGCCGTTCTTGCTGCCTCTCCTGTCCGTATCTGAGGCCCCGCGGATGAAGCCCGCGAGCCGCAACGGCCTGCGAGGCGGAATGCACTGGCGCAAGAGTAGTCCCTCACTCGCCCCTTGTTTGTTGTCCTCGCTGTTTCTCTTGACGAAGTCCTCGACGGGGGTATTTCCGAGGAACTGCGGCGCTGTTGCGTCGAAGCACTGGCTTCTCTTCTGAGGGGGGGAGGTGTCGGCACAGCCGTTGTTGCCGTCGGACTTCCTTGACTGCTGGTGTGCTCGCACCCTTCAAAGATAATTTGTGCTTTTGCCGCGTCCCCGTCGCTCTCGCTGGAAGGAACAGAGTCCCAAGAAGGGCTATCACCCTCAGGCTTCGTTTGGTCCCGCCCTGACAAGGCAGCTGCTGCCGCCTCATTTATCGTGTCTGCAGCCGCCGCAACTGACGGGGATACGCCGCACATGGACGGGTGGAAACCCTGCGGCGCTGTGCTACAGCAGGGTGCCGCCCTGTGAACCTCTTCTTCGCAATTCCCTGGAATGGGTTGTTGTGCTCGTTGCCGCTCGCACTGGCGAGAAGGGTTTGAGCTGCTTGTTTGGTTCTCACTTACACCTCTTTCGATCTCTCCTTCGGTAGGTTGAGTGTCCCCTCGCTGCTGTTGTTGGTTCTGCTGCTCCACTTGACTCTGTTGCTGCTGCTGTTGGCTCAGCGGGTGCTGCTGGGGCTCTTGGTGCTGCTTCTGCTTCCACTTTAGCCACTGACCTATTTCACTCTCGCACTCTATGAGCCTCTTCTGCTTATTTTGCTGTTGCTGCTGCAGCTTCTGTAGCTCATGCCAACGCAAGGAATTACTCGTGCTGCTCCAACCGGGCTGCTGTGCAGCTGCTGCCCGGTGCTCCTCGAGTTCGCGTTGCAACTCCTGCTGTTGCCTTTGAAGGCTTCCGATGGAGCGCAGCAGTTGCTGCCTTTGTTGCTGCAGCTTCTCAAGCCGGGGTTCCGCCTCATTTGCCTGCTGTTGCGGGCTTTCTTGCCCTTGCTGCTGGTCATTTTGCTGTTGTGTGTCAGGTTGGTGCTGCTCCGTTGTGAGTTGGTCCGGCGGCACTAGAGTCGGAGAAGGCGTCGACTGCTGCACAGGTTTGGCAACGACAAGCAAATCAGGATGTCTGTATAGTGGCTGAATGGGCAAGAGCAGCTGCCTCGCATAGGACTCAGCATCCAGAAGTGCGATGCGCGCTTCGTTCAGCCTGCGAATGCGCAAAAACAGTTGAGAGCACGCTGCTCGTGGGGCATTCTAGCCCTTGCCACGCAATTCGCTGGCACCCCTGATACACTGATACTTGCAGACCGCAAAACACTTAAAGAGCATTCTCCCGTACCCCTACCTTTTAAAGTGGTTTTCGTGTCTGAGACGGAGGTCTTCAGAGAGAGCAGAAGCCTTGTCTGGATGCCACAAAATACTCATGCGACGAAATGCCTGCGGAAAGAGACAGATTGTACATGACCTGGAGAGCATAAACGGCCTCAAGAACACAGGCAGCCTGCGGAGAAGACGAAACAGGCGAAAATGCAATGCAGAGGCAGGTCTCGGTCAGCCCTTAATAGGTGATGGTTGCATCCCTTTAAGTGCACTGAACAGAGAAGACAGTGGGGTCGAGGTAACAAGCAAATAGGCAAAAACGCATAATCCCCTGCAAGGTGCTCAGTAGATTACCCGATTTACTGCCGCTTTGGGAGCGCCCCTTTCGATCCCCAAGACTTGGAAGCTAGACGCATGCAACTGCGCTTCGTAGAGTCGTCGCCTGCACACAAGGAATCGAGCGGCGCACCAAAGCAACAACGCACAGGCGCACACTTATGGCTTTCAGTTATTTCGCCAACACAACAACGGAGCAATATGCCTTGCGAGAAAACCTCGAAGAATCGCTGAGGCTGCGACGGCGACGGACTGCCGCAATGTGCTCCAACAAGTAAAGGAAATGTCAGGATAAGCGGATGAGAAATAAATAGAGCCCGTACTTCTGGTAGTGCTCAGCGGCGAAGGAATCTGGGCAGTGCTGCCTCATAAGCTGCATGTAATTGAGCGCCCCCTCGAAGTCCAGCAACCATTCGCAAGCCTAAAGAGAAAACTCAACAAGGGCAACGCGCGTACTAAACTGAAATGTACACATATTTAGATTGTTTATTAGCACGCATAGACCTTCTGTCATTCACGGATGTTCGTCTCCATTAGGTTGAGGCCACAAGCGTTTGCCCTTTCAAATGCATTGGTCTGTTGCCATCTCCGCGTCGCATGTTATGCTTCCCACTTCCTTCTCTTGCATGCTCCCCTCACCTCGGCGGCGGTTTCGTAGGCAGCTTTGTAGTTTGGAGTCATGCTTAGGCATAGGGAGCAACTCTGAAGGCTGCAAATCCAACGGCCAAGACGGAGAGCACTTCGGCCCTAAAGTGCCACAAATAATTACACAGCGGTACACCGATGCTGCAGCTGTACAGGCCCAAGAAGGCGAATGTTGACTCCAACACCTGCTGCGCTGGCGAAAACAAGAGCTTGCAGATCTGCTACCGCGTTTGAGGGTGAAATCAGTTCGTCACTGTGGTTGCGCCCAAGCCACGCGTTACTTATAATGCAGAAGGACCCAGATTTTAAAGTACAGCGAAAATCACGGCGTGAACACCACTTTGACTTTGCAGCACTCACGAGACTCCTCCCCGTACCTTGTTGAACGCAAGTTTTGCTGTGTTTTCCATTAGCGAAACATTGGAGGAGCTGACGCCACCAGTGATCTCATCAAGCTGCTGTTGCTTCTCCAGCAGCCGCTGCTGCAGCTTCAGAGCCTCGGTGTACAGAGCAAGGGCGGATTCGTTACGATGCTGTCTGTACAGAGAGCTTGCCTGCGCACACCGCATGCACACGCCTGCGCATAGCACCTTTCAATTGCCGTGGGTATTCGATTCTTGTGAGTACTTGCTGTCGCCACAGGCTGATTGCCTAACCAGAGTGTTGCCTTGCGTATATGCGCTGCCTCCACACCCCGCATTCGCAGCCACGACTACGGCACTTGCGACACAAAAAGCGAATTCACATGTAGCCGTGAGCTGTCTAACTCGCCTTAGCTGCATATTCGAACACGACGCTCCGCCAGGCCCTTAAGTTGCAAGACACGCCCGAAATTTCTTCCTGAAACTCTGCACGTCGCTGCAGTTCTCCCGCTGCTGCAGCCTTCTGTGGCTCGCTCAATTCTTGTAGATGCGGGGGCAGCAACAGGGGGAGCAGGTCTGCCGGGGTCTTGCCCTGCTTGTTTTGCGCGTAGAGGAGCTCGCAAGGAAGGGAGGTCAGATTAAGTGTACCAAAGAGCTGGGGCAAATTCCTGACGGTAAATAGCATGCAATACATAAAGAAGATATAAAACCACCCCCAAAACAAGCAATACGTATGGGCTCCTACCCTCCGCCCCACCAATGTAGAACTGTGTGGCACTGGACACACTGGGAGATGAAGTCAACATAACACCGAGCGGATGCCAAAAGATAATGCCTACGCACGACCGTTAAGCAAAGGCCCTGCAAGGAAAGTTCCAATGCACTGCTGTGCCTATCCACAGTGATCGCAGAACAGACTGCGAGAGCATGTGCAGCAGCTTGCCTTAGGCAGATGAGGTGGAACACATTGTTGCCTGAATCTCTGTCAGTCAGAGTCGCTGCGTGCAGAGCCAGTGGGGCAGTCCCGTGCCGCAGAAGCCCTGCTGCCGCAGCCACTCCCCCGGAACCTCGCAAGAGCAACTGCAGCAACACGTGCTGCCGGCGCTCCCCTCGTGCTCCGCCGCTTCCAGAAGGCATCACGCCACCGTTATCTGTAATACTTCCCTCAGGATATGCTCCAAGTGTTTTTTTCCCCTGCACCAAGCCATTCCCGTTGGTGCCGTCCCCGCTGGAGTGGCAGCAGCTCCCTTCTAGGAATTTGTTGCCAACTGTGTCTTTTAGGAGCTGCAACCAGCGCGAGTTAGCAAGCAAGATCCCCTGCTGCTTGAGACGGAGCAAGGAACCGATGTTTTGCACAGTGAGAAGCGGCAGCAGCACGTCTTCAGAAAGCGCTGTGCCCAAAACGTCGTATGCCTCTCGCTCCATCGACTCGTCTATTGACGCAAGTCCGCCCTGATGCTGCAGCTGCAATTCAGTGGTGCTCGCCGTCATGCTGGACGACGCAGCGTGCCGTTGCTGCGAATACACCCGAATCTGCATGCTCTCCGCTCTCAGCCTTTCCAGAAGCATGTCTACAATTTCAGGGTCGGCTCCTGCTGCTGGGCAACGATGGAGAGCTTCGCGCACTCCCAAGGCAGCAGCCCCTGTCGCCGCTGCTGACGAAAGTGCTGACTCGCCGGATACTCTATTTTCCATGGAGCAGCGGCAACTGTGCAGTGCAGCCCGAAGCTCCGCAACCACCGCCTCATGCTGGTCATCGCTGCTGCAGCAGCAACAGGCACTGCAGCCCCACGCAGTGCATGAAGCGTTCTCAGCTGCCTCCACACAGCACCAAAGACCGGTTGCAGAGTTGGTGTCCAACGACCCTCCCTCAGTCCTCCTAGGGGGCAGCGAAAGCCCTCCACTAGGCGGGTTCGGGCGCCCCCCGCCTGTCGCTATGTGCTGAGCAGGCGAGTCGCTACGGACACTTCCATGAAGATTCTCCTTCTCCAAGTCCGCTTCGTTTACTCCAGAGCTTACTCCGCTTCTGTCCTTCTCTTCAGACGATCCTGAATGATGCATTCGGTGAGACAGCTGGCGGCGCAGGCGACGAACCTCTGCATACAGATGCTGCGTGTCCTGCTGCTGCTGCTGCCTCACCTCCTCAACCAACAGTCTCGCCTCATCTCCCAACGCTACGCGCTGTTGTAGCTGCTGTAGGGAAGCAGTAACATCGAGATAGTTGCCTTCCGCAGCTGCAAGGCGATCCGCTCTCTCTTCGAGCTGCTGCTGCAGCAAGCTCACCTGACGAAGCAGCAGCCCAGCTTCAGTTTCCCGGCTCGCGAGCTGCTGTTCTTGCTGCCTCAACAACTGTTCTTGATGCCGCAGCAGCGCGTCCTGCTGGTGCAGTTGCTGTTGCTGCTGCTGCAGCAGCTGCTGTTGTTGTTGCAGCTGCTTGTGGAGTTGAAGTTGCTGCTGCCTACTTGCATGCTCCCTTAGCTGAATGCGTCGCGCTACTGCATGCAGCCTGGCAGCATCAGCAGACGCGTGAGTTGAGTCTGACTCCTCCTCACTGTCTCCTTGGCGGACAGCCTCCCGCATTGTGTCCCGAAGGCAGCAGTGGGGGCTGCGAAAAACGGCTTCCCTAAGCCCAAGGCAGGAGACACTCGTTCCAGTTTCCCGTGCTGGATCATAAGCGGGAATTTGCGAACTAGGACTTCACAGCCGCCCGCATACTCCTCGATGTCGTGAAACTCTCGGCAGGGTTAATCGGATGGGTGTGTCTGCCTCAGCTCCGTTATGGCTTCCCCCCCAGTTGCGTCAATAACATGCAATGCGTTCGTCGGTGAGGGAAGAGGGGTCATCAGCCGCTGAGACCTTCAGGAGGCCATTTTGCGCGGGTGCGACAAAAGAGGGTCAGATGTCTGCGTAACCTCACCACATCCTCTCCTGGAGCCAGGAGGATAGTCCTGGCGGAAGTGAGAGTAAACTTCAACCAAGAATGGCTGCAACACCAAACCGTTAGCTATACACGCACCTGCTTCGTCAGGTCGTCCGCCACAGCCTGTAATGCCAAAGATGGTGAAGTACCGTATAGGCATGGGCCGCATCAGGGACCTCGGCCCCCTTCGACGGAAAGCACACCAAAATGAAGGCTAAGACATTTGAACGTTAAGAAATTTCCAGTGTAAGTGTCTTGCAATCCTCCAAAAAACTATTAATGACGCACAACTATGTTCGGGGCCCCGGGGGCCCGGTTGACGGGGTGGTGAGGCGGGGCTGAGTGGGACAAGCATATATTTATAGTTCAAAAGCGCTTTTATGCACGTTCTTTGCAATAAAAAGTACAATATATGGAATAACACTGTCACTGACCGGCAAACTCGCACTAATTGGCGGAAAAGCCTGAGGATCCTGTGATTGGGCTCCTGGCTCCCAACGCCGTATGCGTGAAACGCAAAGCCTACAGGATCAGTGGAACCTAAGCCTTTATGGTATCGAGCATATTATTAAGCATTTAGACAGAGTTGCGTTTCCGGCCCGGAAATCCCTCCCGCCTCTGTCTTGGGTTCGTCAATTGCGCGGGGATAGGGGAGACGGCCAATAATTGATTTCATAGCGCAGAAACTGTACAAAGTTAAAGCTTAAGTAGCCGCACATCGTGGTCATGTCGCTACAGATCTGTCCAGAGTTAGAAGCCTCATCAAACCTCCCAGCATGCAACAGACTAGGTTTGAAGGGCTTGTGAATGTATGGTCTGTCCAAAACTGGTACACGAACGCCTACTTCACCTGAGTGAGCACCCTGCACCCAACAGCAAGTATAATAATTCTCTGCTGTGTTCGTGCAGACAGAGGAAGGGCTTGTTTGTGCTTGTTAAGATGCCTGCAGCGCTGCTTGCAACGAGGTGCGTTTCAACTCGTATCGTTTCCTACCCCCCAACCCAGGATTGCTGGTAGCTATGCCCAGACCATCTGGAGACTGGGGGTGAGGTCAGCCGATTTTTGACAACTTTGGTCTTTTTGGCTTGGTCGAAGGTCACGGTGGTCTTCGAATGAGATCCGGTACACTCTTTACAATTGGTAGTGCAGCCTGATTGATGGGGACACGTGCAAGCAGCCACATCCCCATATCAGGGCAGCCTGAAAATAGCAGTTAATGGTACATCAGTTGATATACAAAATACAGGAGGGTGTTTTGAAACCCTCCCAAGATCTTTACACAGCCCCAATTTTCTTCGCCTCCTGCATCATGGGGATTGACCTCCGGTGGAAAGACGAACAAAGGTTGGGAGCCCCTTTGTGATAACACCACCCCAGCATCTGTATCCCGTCCAGCGGAAAATGCCTTTGCAAACAAAACAATTCCTGGAGAATGCCTCCGCATTTGCTGCCCGTCCAGAGATGACGGTCGCTACGATGCGTGTGCAGTGTAGAAGTTCTTTGCTTTTCTGGATCTGTATTTCCGTCACAAAAATGAACCTGAACAGCTACAATTGCCATCGGCATCTTTGGGGAGGAACGAATATGGGGTCTTACCAAACAACGCCACCTCTCTTTGCGCAACAGGAGTACGAGTACTTTCAGAGAAGCGTTGCGATGATGGGGGATGAGCAACACCGAAGCTGCTGTGTCGCTCATTTCGGTTGATATGAAAAAGGGCTTGCCGAAATCAGGTAGTGCAAGTACTGGTGATGAGTTTAGGCGTCTGATGAGGCATTTGGCGGCTTCCTGTTCAATCTCTGCCCAAAACCGTTGTTTGCCCATTTTGACTATGTCCATTAGAAAGGCGGCGATACATGCGATCTCAGGAATAAAGTTGCGGTAATACGAAGCGAGACCGATGAACTTCCGAAAGTCTGTGAGAGTATAAAGGGGAATGGGCCACCTCCGAATGATATACATCTTTACCGGATTCAGTTTGACTCCTGGTAGTGTGACACGAAACCCTTAAGGACCAAGTAAATGCAAAAAAGGGACTATTTGTGCTTCTTTAAACAAGCAGTAATCATGTAGGACCTTCCGAACACGCCGCAAGCGTTGCACATGTTCCTGTACGTTGCGGCTGAGCACGTGCACATCGTCCATGCATTTACCGTACAGCCCCCATACATTTAGCGGCAGGTTGGTGCTCAACCTGCTGCTACACTTTTGCCGGTATACTAGCGAGCCCGAAAAACGCATGAATCATTAACCATACTTTGCGGATGCCGCAGTGGGGCTTTGATCTGTGTCTATCGTGGGGATGCATTGGAATTGTAAAAACGCGCTGGCGAAGTCAAATGAATGCATTGCTGGACCCTGCAGGCGAGCAAGTAGCTCCTCAATCCGGTGCCTTGGAGAATTTCGTGTTAACAACGATTTTCTTGAAGGGCTTGAAGGCGGCGCACATGTGGTAGACCCCTTTTGTTTTGCCGCGAATTTATTGAGGGGCTTGAAGGCGGCGCCGATGCACCACTTCCCCCACGTTTTCGTCGCCAGCACTGGACTGTCTCCAAAAGCGTTAGTTAACGGCTAAACTTTACCTTTGCTTAGCAGTTCTCTTGCCTGCATTCCTATACCCTCTTCAAGGAGTGAGCGTCGCCCATCTTCTGGAACACAACTCGTTGAGGGTCCATTTGGCGTCCAACGTGTGGGCGGCCCGACGGTGCACCCTTGCTATTTGATGTGCCTGGGAACCCCTGCTTCAACTATGAACCCTCCTTTTGTTCTCCATGTGTAAACTGGACTGAATAACCCAAAATTGAGGTCTTTCGTCCTCCACAACGGAATGCGTGCATTTCTCCGTCATTTCCGGTAGCGCTTCTGCAGTGCATTGAGGCCTCCTCGCACCCTTCGTACTGGCATTACTTAGATACTCCCTCCACCCCTCTAACTGTAGATGGTTCAAATCCTGTTGCTACCTGTTAAAGGTGGACTCGCGTTGCTCCCCGGCACCTTGACCTCAATGGCGTCATCTGGCCGCCGCCTGGATTCCTTCCTGAGCCAACCAAGGCATGCCTAGGAATATGTCGTGGCGAATGGGTCCAACATGAAAGCCCCGTATCATGGTAATATGACCCGTGTTTAGGTTAAGGTCACATTTTACGCTCATAGTTTCGTCGGTCCTCCTGTCTGCAACCGGAGTAAGGTAGCTGTTTCGAGTGCATCAACGAATAGCCGCAGTATCAATAGGCTGTATATGTTAGTCATTTTCTAAGTTGTTTTCGACATTTCCACCTAGAGTGCTGAATGTGCGCTTTTTCCCTCCTTGATGCATATGTATTTCACCATCTCGGCTAGTTCAGCCCTTTCATTGCTTAGGTCCCTTTCCTCGGCATAGCCTGTAACGGACCCTCGATCAAGGGGAAAGCCCCGCTAAACGACCGATAAAGCAGCCTTGATTCCACCGTTCGTCAACAATGATTGGCAGTTGTCGATGCAACGCTCCACCGATAGCTTCCCTTGTTTAGTTTTTGCCATATCGCCATCGCCTTTTCCCCTGCAGACCCGGATATGTACATAGATCGCAGCGGACGTCAGTGGCTACATCCAAGCACGGTTATCACTTCGCACGCGCATATTCAGATTAGGGGAGCTTTCCACTTTCGTGGCACGCCAGCCAGTTAAGTGGATATCAATAGCGACTGTAGCTCTCCAGGGGCATTTTGAAGACGATTGTATACCTCCACAGAAGCAAAGAAATTCCCCACTGCGTTGCCAGTAGGTAGAATTGCGGTAGAATGCGCGTGAGCTGAAGACAGGGGAAGCGAGAAATGTGCTGTAATAGACGGTAAGTTATGGAATGCGTTAAACGGGGACACAGAATACGGCTCCCCCTCATAGTACCAATTGTGAACAGCACGAAAGAGCTCTTGCTCATCAAAAAAGGCCCTATTTACTTAGAATCTAGTGCCAAATGCTAGCAGTATGATGGAGTCTCTGCTCATGGCAACCGACTCCGTTTGCTTAGCAATGCAACTTCATGAAAGGTTTCGACTGCAGCCGCCTGTCCCGTCCACAACTCCATGTCTCACGGCCACCACAGTAGTTTGTAGCTTTTCTGCGAAGATGTTCGGTGACCGTCCAGGCGAAGCCAAGAACCTCTAGGAGATAATTTCAAAACGGTCAGCCATGTTCGCTGGGCCTCTGCTACGCCGCAGCCTCTCAGCTGTCGAGTACTGTATACCGTCGAGAACAGCTTCGTGATACATGCAAAGAGTCGCTGATGATTGTGTAGTGCCCCGCCTGCAGACGGTTCCATTTGATCATGCCAGTGAATGCTCCCAAACGCGCGTAATAGCCCGTTATCCGACTCTGCGCACCTTTCCTGTGTTTTTCTTCACTCTGGGGCCAATCAGTACTCCTCCGTATTGTTTGTTGCTTCTATCGCAATACGCAGCGCAACGTTGCGTGAGTCGCGAGGGTTACTAGAACGTCTCGAACACAAACTCGCTTGCATGGTCCACTTAAGCGTCCTGCGTATCTTGTGCTAAGAATCCACAAGCGCGTGTCAGTTGCTGCACATGCAGACGTTCTATTTCTGGGCTACTGTGATAAAGCTGACTCGGAGAAATTTCGCACATCGCTCCATTAAACCTTATTCCAGAGGCCTCTCACGTTCGACGGAAATTTCCACAGGTTGACGGAGCCAAGCATGTCCCTTCCTGTAATTGCTTAACTATTTTAGCGATGATGCCACCAGCGCAAGCCGTGGCTCTTGACAGTCTGCTCTTGAGATTCAACAGTATAGACTGGAACTACAAAGCGGCACAGTCTCCTCCCAGAAGAAAATTCCAGCCGGCCTTCCTTCGCACGAAATACAGTTTTGAATATCTGGTTGGCCAGCCAGGAAAGCATACTGCTGCCAAAAGCAACAAGGGTATAGTTGGGCTGCTGTTTGGCTACAGCTCGTTCGCAGGCTGCCGGGCTAAATTCGGCTCTGCATGCCGCTTCTGTTTGTAGATTGCCGAATCTTCTGCCTGTTCATGCTTCAAAACATTTCTCAAACTGACATCCACCTGAAGCAGCAGCACCAACAAAGTGGCCACGCCGGCAGCGAAAAACGCCAGCAAAGGTCCCCACTGCGAATCTATGCGTTGTTGCACGTTAGCTGCGCCTGCTTTCGCAACTCTCCTGCGCACAGAAGCAGGCAAACACCAAATGTTGGGTTCATGCCTATTCACAGTGCTGCAACTCGGCATAAACACAAAGGAAAGTGGGAACAAGTTTGAGGCAGCAAAGTACCAGAAGAAAAGCCAACGCTCTGGTGCTAGCAGGCCTACTGGGATATTCGACGGCATCGTTTGACATAGATGGCGTAGGCGCCGCAGCACAGAAGGACGCTCGCAAAAGCTAGTATTAGTACCACACCCAATCCCCAGTCTCCGGAGAGAGTTTCCACACAGCTGCGGGATGCAGAACAGAACACAGTCTGCACTAAATACAGGTACAACAGCCCACAGCAATGCATCCATGCTGAAGATGCGAATGGAGATGCGCCGTGAACACAGGAGCAGATAACTGGTGAAGCAGATACAAGGTCGTTGCAGAGACCGCGCCGAGAACGCGAGAACTCACGCAAGGCTAGCTCCTGCCAAGTAAAGCCCCTTTTGAATGTAATGCAGAAATGTGCGTTCCGCAGCGAAGGATGTCTTGGGGTCGATCTTCTTGACGGTCCGTATGTGCCGGCGCGCTAGCCGTTGGCGCATCGAATCTGCGCTGCTCGCGCTGTTTGCCCGGGGGTGCTCATCTTCGAACTCCTCCTCTACAGACGCCTCCTGCCCTATGGCACGCGGTGCCTGCTGCAGCTGCAGCTTTTGTTGCGCCCTCAGCCAACAAAAGGTGCGGTGCGCTGCTGTTGCCGTCACATCCTCCTGCATGCAAACACAATCCCAACATGAAATCCCGTGTCGGCGTGTTCACACCAAGAGGCATGCCGCACTAAATGGACTACAGCCTCCCAAAATACAAACTGAAGAGGGGGTTCCCGCCATCTTTGCAGGCGTCGTCAGAGGCACTCTATAGCTGCCCACGCTTGCTTACCCAGTCTGGATCAGCCTCGACCACTGCCTCACTTTCGCCTGCAGGAGACAAACAGAACAATCTCGGACGTTTAACAAGGCGAATGCCTCCTGCACGTACTAGTATGTGCCATTAAATAACATCTATACCCGCAAAAACTACACTTTGGAATGCATGAGGGGCAGAAATGCTGGACAGACCTACAGGGAAGAGGCTCCGGGTCTCCATTCCAAGTGCGTCGGAAGTCAAAAACCGGGGCGCTTGCTGGTCGGTTAGACTGCGAGTTAAAGGAGTCAAGAGGCTGTCGGGGCTATTGCGCAATGACTCAAAAAGAGAACCGCCTAAAGGAGGCACCCCAAAGGTACCGCGCTTCTTGGACGCTGAGGGCTGCTCTTCCTGTCGCTGCGCAGATTGCGGACTCTGCAACCAGTGAGGCAGAAGCCCGCTAGATATCTTGTCGCGATGCAAAAATGCCATCCCGTGTTGAAATTTGGAAAATTTGTACACCAGTGCTGCGGACCGCACTCACCACGCACGTCACACTAAAACAAATTAACAAATGCGCAGGCTGCCGTTTAGTGGTTAACTTGCAGGGGTGCGTATAGCTCAAAGCACGGAGGGAATGCATGCAGGCTCGCGAAAATGAGTCATATGTCCAGGTGCTACACAAGCAGCACTTCACGCCGGCCTGAAAGGACCTGAATAAAATTGAAGGCATATTTAAACGTGATATAAAGGTGACCCGGCAGCAGCAAAGCACGCTCCCCTAGTTAGACCGAATAAGCTGAGCATGCATTTACGTACTTGCGTCTGACAACAAAAGCATCGACTCCACCCAAGCCGGCGACGGTTGTTGCTGAACCTTCACTTCAAGAATGGCATACGGGAAGCGCACAACTTCGTCCTGCAGCAGATCCATCGGCAATAGACGGAAGCTCTCAGCGTGTTGACAACAACGATACAATTTGTTATTGAGTGGGGAGGATGCCTTGCAAAAAGCTATACACAGCACAGTACTGGCGACACATTTCTAACTTGCAAACGCCGTCATCCTACAAAAGATAATCTCCAGTATAGAGCTCCTAACCACAGAAAAAAGCAGATGGGAAGCTGATCAGGCGGGCGCTCACCCTCCCCAGCAATTCGTCTGCAAGTCGGCACCAGTTAAAGCCTCCATCTTCTTGTCTCTGAGGCCTGTACTCGTTGACCATGCAAAGATTCGTGTCCAGGGAAATACGTACCTGAACGAAGCGATGGCAGTCCAGGAGGTCAGTTCACAACCCACTGGACGGAGCAAACACTGCTAAGAACCTTATCCTGGCTATGCCCTTCGTTCAATAAAAAGAGACTGGCAATGAACACAGTCAGCAAGCTGTTTTGCATAACACGGGGCTGCAGCAACACGCATGCAAGTGAAGTCCTGGCAAAGGATAGCCTGAGCTAAACCTTCTGCAGGTATGACACCGCATTTATTCCCTCTTACGGCGTTTGAAGTGGCCAGTTGGAAGGCTGCCCGCAGGTAACTCGTCCGCAGCTGCGACGCAACGAGCTTAATTGATGCACGCGTCACAGAATGCAGTCGCTTCCCGTTGATAATAAACACTAACGGCCTACAATTACGGCAGTGGTGGCAGTTACATGGAGTTGGCTCCTCCTAAACTTGAATGTCAATCAATATGATGGGCTAACAGCGATGCAGCTGCAAATACCTACGAGGTTGGGCGTGATATATCGTGTGATCACGTCTTCGACTGACTGCTTACCATCGGTTGCAAATGGTGTTCTGCGATTGCCCGTTGTATCTCTTCCCCCAATTCTATAGCTTTTTTCAGCTTTCCATTTCTCGCAATGTAGGCATCAGCGGCACTTCTCTCAGCATCGCCATTCATAGGGAAGAGAAGCCCACTATGCTCATGTACCATTGAAGGTTCTGAAGCGGTCCCGCGGTCAGTTGCTGGAAAATGAAAGCCTGAGGCCTCCAGCAGTAGATCTCGAGCACTTCGCTGCAGCAGCATGTACGGCGCAACAAGCCGCTGAGGGACTACAAATCGCTCCTTCGTGCTGCTCATGCCACTCCAAGACTCGTGGTGAGTCTTCCTAAGATCAAGTGGAGCACAGTCGCGCAAGACCAAAATACGTCAAGGCCAAACTCCCATGGCAAAGGCCACCGCACAGCGATGCAACAAAGTTCGCTGCCCTACCGCTCGATGAAGATGTCCTCGTCTGGGCCATTGTTGTTGGTGCCATACCAACGAAACCTTAGTAGTTGGGCGCCTTCAAACCGCCTTATGCGGCGCTCGTAGCTGTAGGCGCCTGCAGCGCCAGCACAAAAGAATGGGGAAAGCCAGGGATAAAAGCAAGCAGCTAAGCATTTTCACAGCAATGCCGCATAGACTTTTCCCAGCCTACGTGCGAAAAAGGAGACAGCAGCAGGAACTGAAAACAACTACTACCATCAGCCATGCCATCTGCTGTCGTCGCCAGGTGTAAGTCAACGTAGTTGCTGTTGCCCCTTTCGGAGAGGTGGAATAGAGATTACTCTGGTTTGTTTGACGAGGGCATGTAGGTCAAACTGAGGAGTAAAGGGAAGGTAATACGGAGCAACGAGCACTACCTACTTGAACTGTCGAAGTACACTGACGCCACCATCTGTGTCGGTGCAAGATTCGGGCCCCTGAAGTTGTGCCCGTTTGCCGTAGCCTCGGGACCAAGCAGTGACGCCTCCTAAACACTCATAAAGCATACAGGCGCGCTTCCAAGCAGATCCACTACCAAATAATGCATATGGCTTAGTATTTACGCAACGCAGCAGCGACAAATTGCGGCACAGTCCCGTAATCAGCATCTGCAGTCGACAACACAAAGGCTAATGTGCTAATCCACATTCCTAACACTAAATTTCCACGGTGAGCGAATGCGTGAATGAAGGACCACTTGTCGCCGACGAAACGGGCTGATGTAAATTTACCAAGTCTTTATCAGATGTCCCAAATACGAGAAATGGCAAATGCCGCACAATTAGGCATTGTGCCCGCACCTGCAGAAGCAACCAGATCGAGCCACAAGCACTTCTCATGAGGTGCCGTGATAGTCTCGATCCATCAACGTTCAATCAAGCCTCAACCCGAACCCCCATGATACACGCAGATGACCGCCTAATGGCTGAAAACGAGAATGCGACGAGACTACCCTCCCCTACCCCTCAATTCCTCCAAGACCTGCGGTGCTCTATTTGTGCTTAACGACGCAGAGGTGCTTGTGAATGCATGCGATCCATTCCATTCAGCTCTTCTATCTGGAAGGGGTGCGCTCTCGAACGCCATCCCTTCTGATACAGATTAACCCCCCAAAAGAGCTGTCTGTGAAAGCTGGAAGTCATGCTCTGTGGGTGGAAGGGGCCGTATCCGCACTCACAATGTTTTCTGGTCTAACCCAGTACTTGGTTGTGACCCGAACAAATGAGTCGGGTGGTTTCCACGCCTCAGATTCCATCTGCCTTCCCTCCTGCACGTTTCACAGCTCAGCCGGCTTGCTACTTGTGAGTTCGACGCCAAACAGGCAGCTCGCCATCGAAATTAAAGATACTTGAACTGCCAACTGCACAGAATGCAAGTGGTCAAACACGAGCCAGTGTAAAAAGCTGTTCGTGGCCGCGACTACGTACCAGTTTGGAACGGAACCTCCCCCAAAGAAGAGACAGCATCAGAACCAGGCGCTCAAGGTCAACATTGCAGTATGCCTCCTTCAGCAGGGACGTGGAAAACCACCTTGCCGTCTTTGCCTGAATCCCTCCAAGGCAACATCACAACGCGGTCGCAGCCATACGGTCAGCTACCCTCGTCTCCTGAACCTGCTGCTAGCCGGTTGCTGCACGAATGCAAGGATTGTCTCCCGTTTAGGGGTCTTCTGGATATAAGGAGTGGCAAAGATATTACAGCTGCACTCCCTAACTGCCTACTGGATATCAGCGCTGTATGCAGTGCCTCCCTACAACGTGTGCAGTGGCAGGGCTTACGCCTGTGAGTAGGCGGTCGAAATGAGAACAGAGGAACAGCAATGCTTTGTGGTTTGTTCGGATGTACAGATCGAGATGAATTATCTCTGCAGTGGCAACCAAGCATTCAAACAGATTAAGACTGACGCATGCACAAAGGGGCAAATATACTTCAAATTTCTAAGCCGCAACAGAATATCAGAGCAGGCGCTAGTGCACACCCCATCTTTACTAGGCAAAACAACACCGTCTTACCAGCCGACTGTTCTTCAATAAGCTGTTCTTCGTCACCCTGAAGGCCTTCGTGCTGCGTTCCCACAAAGTATACAGGGATAACGTACATCGCTACGCAGCAAGGATGCCTCAGGAACCAACAGGGCACTTCAGGAGCCACCGCCGGTCTAATCGAGCGTTAAAAGCATCAAAATCCTACAGTAAGTTGACGCAGAGCCATGAGAGAGGGAGTTGACTTCAGGACGCACCTGTTTCATGCGTGCAGCAATAAGCCGCAGGTCCTTCTGAATCTGTCGTTCTTTTGCAGTTGCAAATTTATTCAGTTCATGCACTTGCTGCTGCAGCAGCCCCCAGAATTGAGCCTCTGTTTGGATAGGCAATCAACAAGGTATACACGGGAATCAGGCGCATGCGCGCATCTCGGATGTGTGAGGTGGCATATATATGGACACCGAAGCCACGCTCGTCAAACGTTCCACTCTAATGCAGTCTTTTTCTCCACAGTTCAAGATGAATTCAGCAAACGCTGCTGGGTAGACACGCATTGGTGGAGTTGCTCACGCGTAATCTCACTCATCCATTTTACACTGCACACTTGCCCCGACCTACCTTTCGCACGACTAGAAGAATGCATGCATGCAGAGATGCATGCACAAACACAGATGCACGCAGATAAGGGTGAGGCTGCACAGCTGGTAGTCGGCGGCTGTGCACACGGAGCCTACCCGGTAACAGAGAGAGCGTCTCTGCCTCAGCCCTCAGACTCGACCCAGCCATTCCATCGTCTGCCCGGGCAGCGGCTGCTGCTGCGGACAATATATATTGATTTTGGGAAGGGTCTCCTAGTGCA
>NW_013547365.1:0-2500 GCF_000499425.1 Eimeria acervulina
GGGCGCAGACCGTATTGCTGCTGCTGCTGCTGCTGCGGAGCTGCACAGAAGCAAATATAAATTAAAAATTATATTTATCTCTTTATTTATCTGGAGGACTTCTTCGTTGGAGAAAAATTGTGTATCTGCTGCTGCTGCAGCAACAGCAGCAGCAGACGTGTCGCCGCTGCAACTCCTCCGGCTGCTGCTGCTGCTGCAGCAGCTGCAGCCGCTGCCCTTCGGGGGATTGTGCATGCGCAGAGGAGCTGCTGCAGGGTGTGGGTTTCTTCTCTTTAGGCTTCAGCAGCTGCAGCAGCAGCAAAGTTGGCGGCTGCAGCAGAGCCGGAGCAGCAGCAGCAGCTGCTGCAGCGGGGCGTCCCCTCCCCCCCACGCCTGCTGCTGCAAGATTCTGGGGTCTCAGGTGTCGGTTTAGATATCTTTTTTAAATTTGTTTGCTGCTGAGTGCTGCAGTATTTGTCTTCTGCTGCGGGGCAGGCAGACTCGGGCCCAACCCAGCAGCAGCAGCGGCAGGAGCAGCAGCAGCTGCAGCAGCAGCAGCAGCAGCTAGTGGAACGGGAGCAGCAGGAGAAGCAGCAGCAGCACCTGCATAGTAGCCTAAGCAGTATTTTCGTCATTAGCAGCAGCAGCATCGGCAGCAGCAGCTGCTACAACATCTTGAGCAGCAGCAGCACTACCAGCAGCACCAGGCCTTCATCCGCATTATCCTCATCAGCATCAGCAGCAGGAGGAGGAGGAGCAGCAGGAGGAGCAGCGGCAGGAACATTAGACAGATTAAATAATAATAATAATAATAAACAGCAGCAGCAATGAGTTTATTTCGCCTGTCTTCTCCTTTATTAGGTCTGCAGAAGCAGTCTATGCTGCGGTGTACAGACAGCTCGGGTATATTAAAAGCATGCATTATTGGTCTAGGTAATTATAGACATGGAGGGGGGGCCCCTGGGTCTCGTGTGCGTCTCTCAGTGCGAGACAGACAGCAGCAGCAGCAGCAGCAGCAGCAGACGAAGCAGCAGAAGATGCCTTTAGGTTTAATAGTGCGTTCACGTAAGGAGAAAAGAAGAAAGGACGGCTCTTATATCTCTTTCGGAGATAATGCATGCATCTTAATTAACAAAAATAAAGCTGCTGCTGCCCCGCTTAAGGGCCCCCTACCCTTCGATATTAATCACAACGCCAAACTCCTCGCCTCTGTTCTCCTATAATACTACAGACACACAATATATACCTTCTATAGAACAGGGGCCCCTCTTAAGGGGCCCCTCTTAAGGGGCCCCTCTTAAGGGCCCCACTTAAGGGGCCCCAAGGACGGGTTGTTCTTAAGGGGCCTCCACGCGTAGGGGTCCCCTCCTAGAGGTTGCTTCTTAGGAGACAATCTTACGGGCCCCTCTTAAGGGGGGGCCTCTCTAAAGGGGGCTTTAAAGGGGCCCTCATTAGAGGGGCCCCTCTCAGAGGGACCCATGGAGGGGGGGCCCCTCTTGGGGGTGGTTTAAACGCAATAGGCACCCCAACTGACTTTGTATAGGGACCGATGGTCTGTCAGCAGCTAGCTGCTGCAGCTGCTGCAGCAGCAGCAGATATCTTTTTTTAGTGAATTGTTTGAACAGCGCCACGGAGTAAGACAAACGGTATCTATGGAGACAGTTCCTCTAGCATAATTCGTTTTAGAGACAGTAGACATTAACAGGGCCCTTTATTAGCACTCAGGCAGCAGCAGCAGCAGCAGCAGCAGCAGCAACAGCAGCAGAAGCAAGCAGCGGTTGCAATACGTAGCAGCTCCACAAGCCAAGCAACGCTCTCGACTTAGTCGGTTCTTTAGGGGGCCCCCCGGAGAGTCAGTCACCTGCATTAATTCTCCTAAAGGGGGCCCAAAGGGGCCCCCCTTTGATGGGGCCCCAAGGGGACCCCCGGGGGGGCCCCCTTGTCTATGTGGGCCCCCCAGTAAGGGGGCCTCTTGTGGGGGGGCCCCCCCCTGTAAGGGGGCCTCTGTGAAGGGCCTCCCTTTGAGGGGCCCCAAAGGGGCCCCTTCTGTGTGAGGGGCCCCCAATAAGGGGGCCCCCTGTGGCGGAGGGCCCCCCCTTTGAGGGGGCCCCTGCTAAGGGGCCCCCTGTTAAGGGCCCCTTTGAGGGGTGCCCCTGTTAGGGGCCCCTATGAGGGGGCCCCCTGTTAGGGGCCCCCGGTTGATTTAAGGCCCGAAGAAGCTCGTGAGAGTCAGGAGTACCCCCTTACTTGGGGCCTCCCAGTTGAAAGTGCCAGTGCTGCGGGCGCAGCGTCTACGCTGCTGCTGCTGCTGCTGCTGCTGCTGCTGCTGCTGCTGCTGCTGCTGAGGAGCGGCTGCTGCACCTGCGGTAGTTTGTGGAGAGGGGCTTAGGGTCTCTGCGGGGCCGCCTTGCACTTGCTGTTGGCCTCTGCTGCTGATGCTCCTGTTGCTGCTGCCGCTGCTGCTTGCTTCTTGCCGCTTCGAAGCCTTTGTAGAAGGCTCAGCAGCAGCTCCTGCTGCTGC
>NW_013547365.1:5000-33260 GCF_000499425.1 Eimeria acervulina
TGAGGTGTCTCCTCTTAGTGATGCAGCAATTGCTGTCTCCGTTAGTCTTTTTGCTGCTGCTTGCGCAGCTCTGCTGCTGCTTCATTTCTCTACCGTGCTGCTCTCAGGACCCCTTATGGATTAGGGCTTAGGGTTTAGGGTTTAGGGTTTAGGGTTTACAGGCTTCCACCGCCTCTTCTTGCCTATCATCTTCAGCCTCCGCCTCAGCGCCGCTACGGCGCGGCTGGGCAATGCAGCGCACGGGGACATACCCTGCAGCAGTAGCAGCAGCAGCAGCAGCAGCAGAAGCAGCAGCAGAAACAGCAGCAGGAGGAAATGCAACATCTTAAGAGGCGAGCAGCGTGCGCTGGGGGCCTTCAGTTCGAGCCAGCCTTTAGGGTTTACGCCTAGGGTTTAGGGTTTAGGAGTTAGGGTTTAGGGTTTACAGGTCTGCACGGCTTCTCCCGCTGATCGCTGCTGCTGTCTCCTGAGTCGAGATGAAATGTCCAAGGCCCTGCTGCTGCTGCTGCTGCTGCTGCGCTTTCTGGCTGCTGAGAGGCCTCTTGGGGGCCCCCAGGAGGTGCTGCTGATGCCGCTGCTGTTGCTGTTGCTGCTCCTGCTGCTGCTGTGGGCGCTGCGTCTAAAGCCTCAGCTAGAGACGGTGCCGTCGTGTTGGTGCTGCTGCTGAGGCGTGTTGCAGTCTCCTCAGCAGCAGCAAGGCCAGCAGCAGCACTCTGCTGCTGCGCCTTCAAGCCCAGCTCATCCTGCTGCTGCTGCTGCTGCTGCTGCTGGTGAAGATCTGGCATTTGTTGCTGCTGCTGCGGCTGGCTATCTCCTGCAGCATCAAGCACGTCCCTGTTAGCGCCTCCTCCTCTTGCTGCTGCTGTTGCTGCTGCTGCTGCTGCTGTTTCGTGCTGCAGCGGAAACTTTGCTGCATAAAAGAAGTCGTTGGGGTCCTTAGAAACTACAGGGGGCCCCCGGGGCCTTCTCTTCTTGCGGCGCTGCCTGCAAGCCACTCGAAAAGCTGCTGCTGCTGCTGCTCTTCTTCGCCCTCTGTTGCTGCTGCTCCTCCTGCTGCTGCTGCTCCTCCTGCTGCTGCTGCTGCAGCTGCTGCTGCAGCGGCTTCTGTCGCTGGCAGCAGCAGGCCCGTCTGCATCTTGTAGCAGGTGCTGCTGCAGTAAAGAGCTGCTATTGGATGGAGAGCAGCAAACTGCTAGGGGGCCCCTGCTGCTGCTGCAAGTCAAAGAAGAGTATGAACCCTTAGGAGACAACACGCTGCAGCTGCTGTTGCTGCTGCTGCGTCGAGCCGAGCAAGATCCAGAGTCCTCGCATCCATCTTCGTGCTGCTGCTGCTGCTCCTCCTGCTGCTGCTGCTGCTGCGCCTGCTGCTGCGGCGGCGGCAGGCACGTCTGGGGAGCAGCAGGCCTCCAGCGGCCCATCGACCCTGGGGTGTTTGCTGCTGCAGCTGCAGCAGCTGCTGCTGCTGCTGCTGCTGCTTCTGCTGCTACTGCTGCGCGTACACAGCAGCGTCAGCCCGAGGCTAGCACCTGCTGCTGCTGCTGCTGTTGCTGCTGCTGTAGGACAGAAACCTGAGCACGGGTAACGCTTTGCTGCTTTGAGTGAAGCGAACCCAGACCAAAGACATCCTAAACCCTAAACCCTAAACCCTAAACCCTAAACCCTCATGCAGTCGGCGGCGAGCGGGCCTAAGGGCCCCCTAAGCAGCAGATACACCTGGGAGTTGTAAGTAATAAAGTAAAATAAATTTAAGCTATAACTATTTCTGCTGCTGCCTGATAATTCAAGAGGCACTGCTTCCGGCTACAGCCTCAGCAGCAGCTGCTGCAGCAGCTAAGGCAACAGCAGCAGCAACAGCAGCAGCAGCAGCATTAGCCGCCGCCTCCACTGCGTAATGAGGGCTGCTATCTCCGTTGCTGTAGATCCTTTGTCTTATTAGAAAACAACTTGTCTTACCTTTAAAAACTCTTATTCTATTTACTTTGTGTAGATGCTGCTGCTGCAGCAGCAGCAGCAGTGGCCGCCTGCCAAGATTAGAGGCCGGAGAGGCCTCGGCTGCAGCAGCAGCAGCAGCAGCAGCAAGTTTGCTGCTAAAGTTTGCAGTGCATGTCTTAGGGCTTCGTTCAAATTGATGTAATTGTTTTCGGCCTTAATATAATTCTGAGATGGGTAATAAACAAACAAAAATAAACAGCAGCAGCTAACGGCTGTATGAATTGCAAAGATCAGCAGCAGCAGCAGCAGCAGCAGCAACAGCTACCAGACCAGTCACTCTGCTGCTGCTGCTGCTGCTGCTGCCCTAGTGTCCTCAGCAGGTTTCGGCTGCTTGATGAAGATTTTTGTGTTATAAGCAGCAGAAAACGAGTATAAAAACATTAAAAATAAAGTATATATTTTTAAACAAAGACATAAAAGCTGCCTTTACCCTGCAGGTTTGCTGCGTGCAACTGCAGCAAAAGGCGTTGGGGTGTATAGGGAATGCAAAGCACAACAATTCTAGGAGATGAAAATAGAATAAAAATAAAGAAATAAGTTTAAAATAAATTATAAATTATAAATATAATTATATAAACGTAGATCAGGCGCTGTAATACAAACATTTAGCACTGCCTATGCATGTGCGGTGTATGCATTTATATAAATATATATTCTTCAGTAAGAATTAAAGAGAAAAGTAATTAAATAATATTAAGGTATTATAATATAATTTATTTATTTACTCTCGAAGATCTTCAGGCTTAATATTAATTACCTCTTAGCCAAACTTTCGGAGGAGACGCGAGGGCTTCCCCAACACAATATAATATTATTATTATAGATAATTTAATACATTAAATTAATATTACTATTATTAGTATTAATACTTAATAATAATAATAATAATGTATACAATGTATTAGTAGCATGGGGGCTACTACTAAAGGAGCTTCTTAATTGTTTATTTGTTGATTCTACACAGCATACATAATGCGTTAAGAGTTTTATCTGAAGCGTCTTTTATCCTTACACAAGACATGAATGCTCTCTCTATGTATCTACGCTGTAAATCCATCTGCATAGACACTCCTTAGACTTTACAACGTTCGCTCTCTAGGAGAGAAGGAAAGCCGACGCCCGCTATATATATATATATATATATATATATATATATATGTATATATATATACATATAGATATACATATTTATTTATTTATTTATTTGTTTATTCAAGGTGGGGGCTGGCAGAGCTACTGCCTATTCGTCGCTACGGAGAAGCGCAGTAATGTAATTCAAATGATAGCAGAGTTTAAGATAGAGAAGTCTTCAAAATGTGTAAATATAAAAATATATAATGAATCTAATGGTGCATTCACGTATGCCGACAATGAATTAAATTGTAGATTAACTAGCGTAGGAGGCGCAAGTTGGGGGCTATCAGAGTTGGGTGTGTTACAATGGGGTTGATGATGAAAGATAAAACAAATTCTTTCTTGAGATGCAGCAGGAGGGAGAAGAAAAGGTAGAAGACATGTGAAAAATAATTGGTATAGGAAGGCAGGTACTTAGAAAAGTATTTACCCCTCCACGCATATAATAGAGCAATAATCTTCAAACGCTTGCATGCGGGGCCTAAATATAAGCGTGAGTATGCATACCTTCTCTCGTAACTGCTGCATATGAAAGAAGAGGGGCCTTTAGATGTTGCTGGGAAACTGATCTGCATAAACGAATTAACATCCGAGAAGTCTTCCCTGTTTGTCGATCGCCTGGTTATTTAAATTAATATGCACTGTCGTTATCTACCTCTGCAATTGATTATGCATGCTTCTAGGGTCTCTTTCTCCTCCATTTGTCTCTTTTCACACCGGCATTGCTACTGTTTAAAGGACAGAGATCGAGGAGGGTTCAATGACTCCTTGAACTGTTTTAGGAACCCGGGACGAGGGTATGCGGGTATCTGCAGGTTGGGGGTAGGCCTCCAAAGTAATCGAGCGAGTTGAGCAGAGAACGAGCAGCAAAAGGTTCTCTCTACACACTGTCTAGAGCACTTCTTGTGCTTCTCGCCGTCCTGGGGTCTCCTGAGCGCATGCATGCATTTCCGCTAATAACTGAGTTCAAAGTGACTGAAAGATGTTTGTTCCCGTCTTCTTCATGCAGTTCTTGTGGCTTCCTCATACACTTGTACAATATGCTCTCCAGCTATGCATGCAACCCCTCAGCTGGAGGCGTAGGAATAGAGCTGGCTGTTAGCAGCACAGTCCAACGTCAGGTAATAAAAGGGTGTTCGGCTGTCCAGTTAATATTATTATTGCCTTCTTATTGTTTAAAATAAATCAGTGTACACTAGAGAAGCCAAGCGCATAGAATCGTAGGGCGTACGGTCGCATTATAACCCCCTTTTGTGCAAGGAAGGATATCAAGACAGTTTGACGAATATTGTTGGGTTTAGAGCAGGAAGTATTGCATTAGCATGCAGTTGGGGAGCTCAGTTTAGGTATCATCATTTAAGTGCTCCACAGTAGTTATATTATTGTAGAAAGTATGCAGCACCACAACTTCGCACCAGACGACGCTAAAAAAACTTAAATTTCCGTCAATGATGATGGCTGTTGGAGACCCGTGAACTTTCCCCGCAAAACTAATTAATAATTGCCCCCACCCCACATCATCTGTCTCCTTATTAGCATCGAACTGTCTCCAAATGCGCTGGTTGATAGTCAAACTTTGCCTTTTCTTTGCAGTTAACCCTCCTTTTGTTTGATTTCATCTTCAAGATGAGGAGTCATTTGTATCTTGGGATAAGGCGGGAGGCTGCACCAGGTGTGCGTTCGACTCCTGAATTGGGTTAAGAGATACTTCTTTTGTAGTACATCTAAGAACTGTTCGTTTCCTTTATATGCGCCTTCTTCTGTTATTCCTCGGCTTTCAACTGAATGGAGTCGCTTAAAATTGCTGTCTTCATGAAAATACTAGAACAGAGCGCAAGCCTTCATCTCTCGTTTCCTGCAGTTCCTCTGCACGGCTTTGGAGTCTCCTCTCATTCTTTTTTTGGGCGCTTGCCCACCCCTTTTTCTTAAGATGATTTGAATGATGTTGAAAGCCCTGGGAGGCGCACTCTGATATAGAGAGATATATAAATAGACATCGGCTTTAGGCTTTTAAAGGCTGCGTGCTCCCCTTCAGCCACGTGTTTGAACAAGTGAGATGACCCCTTTTCTGGAATGTATGGTTGTATTATCAAAGAGGCAGGGAGTTTAGATTCCTGCACGCTACTGGAGCATCATATGTTTTCTTATGTTTATTCCTTCATATTATTAAAGCTCTCTAGTTATTAGTAGTTACGCCTATCCTTTTACTGATCCTTTTACCCTTTACAGCATCAGGAAGATGCAGTTAAGGAGGCTGTGCCGTGATTGACAAATGAATTAACAGGTAGTTGTATCTCTTCGACTTAACCTTAGAAACAAGATTCATTTAGAGACATGAATGAAGGAAAGCTAGCAGGTTCTTCAAGAGCTTCCAAAGCAGCTTGCAAACCAGAGTTCTTTGACCTTGTTTTTATTGCGCAAGAAGCAAATGCGCCGCTCTGTATGTCCCTCCGGCCTCCACAGTGCAGGAGTCTCCTGCTGCTGACTGTTATAGCTGTTGGTGTAATGTTCATCAAGGACTTATACTTCTTGGCTCAGCATTCTATCGATATATTTCCCTTTTTAAATTCTTTTAATTCTAATAAAATATGTTTCCTTGTCGACCTGTAGATAAATCTGCACCGCACCGCATATCAGAACGCCTTCATAGACCCAGTGTGCTCCTGAGATGAAGAAGTTCTGCTTAGACGTAATCACAATATCTAAGCCTCCCTTTACAATAAAAAGATGCCGCTACCAATGGTAGAGCCTTTGTCTCATTTTAAAAAGAAAAGTACAACACCATTGAAGCCGAGGATTCCCCCAGGGTCCCCGCATCGGGACGCCCGTTATAATATTTTGTTAGTCAGCTGCAGCAGGCGCATTGTGCATGCATTTCTTTTTAGCAATATCATATCCTGCTGGATGAACACCGCGTGCTGCGCTCGCTTCAGTGCATCAATGCTCTCAACTGTTGGTAATCGCCCTGGTGTAGGGCATATCCTCATCAATCTCCTTTGCTCTGGAGGGAGAATGCCTACACCTTCAATATGCATATTATTAAGGAGAGGGCCTAAATATATTTTTCTTATTGCTAGACAAAGCGCCTTCATGACTATTCCTTGCTATCGAGAGGTTAAGCAACCCTTCTGTGGAGTTGGTGCTCGCAGCTGTCTCGCCTACCCCTCTTGAGCATGCAAGGCTACAAAACAAAAAGAAAGCCCCGGACCTTAGTTGAGGACAGTGATGAGGTGCAGCATAAAGGAAGGAGCCGAGATAATATAGAGCAGATAAACTCTCCTTCAGTCTCCAGCCGTTCTACGCAGAGCTAGCTGCCCAAGGGCCTAGGACTGGTGGGGAGAGGAGGTAGCTTGCTATGGGGTGCAGCACTTGTTGCTGTAACTTCTTCTGCAAGGTAATACTGCAAACAAGCATAATATTCAAGCCCCGCTCTGATGCATGCATGCATGCATCAACATTGTTAAGAACTGGTATACCTTTGCCTGCACTTAAGTGGAAGTACACAAGACAACTTCTTAACGACTATATTACAACACAAATATATAAAATAACATCTTCAGACAGAACAGGCTTCACCAACAACAACTACAAGACACAAACAAACGAGGCAAGGCAAGCGGTGGCCTTGATAGAGCAGCAGAGGCTTCGGGGGTCCTACGGGCCTCACCCAAGCAGGTATAAAGACGAATATAGTGTGGGGTTACGCTTCCCGTTGATGAGGTGTATGCACACCTCAGCTTTTGCTATAGGAGCAGCCTGTCGGCAGCTGTAGAGGAGGGCAGTGCTGTGAACTTCTCATTTGATTTATTCTAATCTACACAAAAAGAAAGACTTTGAGGTTTGATTGTTGTTGCATGCAGCTTGCATTCTTTTTCAGCTACAACGTGAGCTCCCCGCTGCTGCTGCTGCTGTTGTTGCTGCTGTTGCTGCTGTTGCTGCTGCTGCTGCTGCTGGTATTGTTTTCTCGGTTGAAGTTAGTATGCTTATTTTGGGCTGTGTTTGGAAGGGGATACACCCAGGCTGAACTCCTTCATTTTATTGCTGTCTCCTGATTAAGGGCCTCAGTGAGCGGAGGGAGCTTCAGCAGCAGCAACAGCAGCATCAGCATCAGCATCAGCAGCAGCAGCAGCAGCAGCAGCAGCAGCTGAACGTGTTGCGGGGGAGTTTAGAGTGAATAATTTAGAATGGTTTACATAATAAATGTAGTAATAATAAATAATTAAAAAGAAAGATAATATAATGTAGTAGTTGGGGGCTTATACCTTGGCTAGCAGCACGAGACAGCTGGGCCTGCTGCTGAGACCGCCTTTGTATATTCAGTGTTGCAGGCCTTGCTTTTCTTCATCTCTCTCCGTCTATATTTTATTAAAATAAAAATAATAAAAGATATTAAAAGGCTTTATTTCATTTTTATTATCTTTACTTCGATGTTCTTGTGCTAGACACAGCGATAAAAGGTCCTTCCTGCTGCTGCTGCTGTTGCTGCTGCTGCAGTTGCTGCTGCTGCTGCTGCTGCTGCTGCTGCTGCAGTCCTTCCATACAGACAGCAGCAGCAAATCGACAGAACAGGGCAGCCTAATTATTTGAATTTGTTATTTGTATATTCTTCTTTGTATATAACGAGAAATAATATTATAATTGCTTCTTCTTGCTGCATCTGTGATGCTGCATTTGTGCAGCTCAAGGACCTCAGCAGCGTCTCCATTGGTCTCCTGCGGCTACAAACCCTAAACCCTAAACCCTAAACCCTAAACCCTAAACCCTAGCAACAAGAGAAGCAACATCTTCTTTCATCTTTCTGGGCCCTTTGGGTGCCTTCTTGTTGAGGGTTTCACTCGCTGCAGCAGCTGCCCAGGCGAGATGGAGGCCCCTTCGCCTGTTGCTGCTGCTGCTGCGGAATCCTCAGAGAAAACGCTGGGCGTGCAGCCAGTCAAACCCCATGCTGCCTGCAGCTCGACTGAAGGGGTTCTTAGGGAGTTGCAGCAAACTCCGAGCAGCAACAGCAGCAACAGCAACAGCAGCAGCAGCAGCAGCAGCAGCTCTGCAACCCGTTTGGTTCCCCTTCCCCCCCGTGGATCTCCAGCCCCTCTGCCAGCAGCACTACTGCAGCGGGAGCAGCAGCTGCGTGCTTATATTTCTTCTTTAGGGTCTTCTGCTGCAGCAGCAGCAGCAACTCAAGAGGCATGGATAGACTTCTCACTACCTCCTCTCCCTCCTGCAGATACACCTGAATATATGAAGAGACACTCTAGAGCCGAAGCAGCACAAATATCAAAGACATCAGAAACGCAGCGTCGGCTTCTCTTAAGGGCCCCTTCAACCCCAGGGGCCTCAGGTGCCTTCCTTCGTACCCCCAGGGGCCCCCCTCTTAGAACAGCTCAAGGGGGGGGGGCCCCCTTAAGGACCCCTCGTGGGGGCCCCCCCCATCACAAGAGTGGGGGGGGGCCCCCCTTAAGGACCCCTCAGGGGAGCCCCTCAGGGAGCCCCGCTAGGGGCCCCACTAAGAGCCCCGGTAGGTGCCCCAGTAGGAGCCCTGCTAGGGGCCCTAGTAGGGGCCCCCCTGGGGCCCCACTGCTGCCTGGTGCTGTTTTTGTATCTCGTGCTACGCTGCTGCAGCGGTGCAGGGTTGAGGAAACAAATGTAAGAGATATAGAGGGTCGCACTGTGATGGTTCAGCAGCAACTCTGGCAGCAGATGCTGCAGTCTGCTGCTGAGCGTCAAGTGCTGCAGCACTGCTGCTGTGTGGGGGCCCCACAGACAGCTGAGTTTGTGAGGGGGACAGAGAAAAGAAGAATTCAAAATGCACTCCGAAGAATTAAAGAACACCTTGAGGTCAGACATATGTCAAACAAAAGATGCTGCTGCTGCTGCTGCTGTAACTGCTGCTGCTGCTGCTGCTGTAGCTGCTGCTACTGTAATGCTGCTGCTGCTGTAATGCTGCTGCTGCTCCTGCTGTAACTGCTGTTGTTGCTGCTGTAAATACAGTAGCAGCGGCAGCAGCAGGATCACCCGCCGAGTACGGGGAACTGAGAGAGCAGTAGCAGCAGGAAAAGAAAGAGCAATAGAAGCAGCAGCAGCAGCAGCAGCAGCACTAGCAGCCCCACGAGTAGCCTCAGCAACTGCAGCAGCAGCACCAGCAGCGGCACCGGCTGCAGCAGCAGCAGCAGCACCATCATCTGTCTCCTTTTTTTCTGTTTGTTTTTTTGTCTCTTTCTTCAGCGAGTGCTTCCTTCTCCTCTTGACCTTGGCTATGCATTTAATAAGCTGCACTCTGTCTCTTCTCCTAAACCATCAAATACATCTTCTTCGTCTCTTAACTCTCTACCCTCATCCACTACTCCGCAATTAGACAGGGGGGCCCCCTCAGCTGCCCCTCTCCCAAGTGAATGCGGGGCCCCCCAGGGGCCACCGCCCCACTGTGAAGGGGGAGCCCCCACGGGGGCCCCCAACGGGGCCCCTCCTCAGTCTAAGGGGGGGGCCCCCCAGGGGGCCCCTTCCCAATATGAAGAGGGGAGCCCCCAGGAGGCGGCCCCTGCTCAATCTAGAGGGGGGGGCCCCCAGGGGGCTTCGCCCCAATCTGAAGAAGGGGGTCCCCCGGGGGCCCCTCATCAATCTGAAAAGGGGGGGCCCCCTGGGGCCCCCTGTGTTGATATGGAAGGGGAGAGTTTGAGCCCGTTGGAGTTTGTGCGGTGTATGGACGCTCTGAGTTGGTGGCCCTGGGATTTAAATAATTTAGATAAGAAGGAGACAGCCTTTGCTTTATCTCTTGTCAGCCAAGTTGTAGGGGGCCCCCTCAAGGTGCAGCCGAAGCAAGAGAAAAATGATAATGCATTTAAATATATCAGTAAACGAGGGTTTATTGTCGCATTCGAATACCTCCCTTATAACCTTCCTGAATGGCCGGTAGGTTCCACCTCAGGGTTTAGGGTTTAGGGTTTAGGGTTTAGAGGGTTTGTTGCTTTATGCTGAGGCTTTTAAGGGCTCAGGGCATGGGCTTTTCTGGGCTCTAGACTTCAGCTTCAGGGTTTGGGGTTTAGGGTTTAGGGTTTAGGGTTTAGGGTTTTGTGTTCAGATAACCCTGGACAGACTTCCTGCTGCGAAGTCTGATGAAGATAAACTGTCTCTATCTTTTTCTTCTTCTGCAATGGAGTCTTTGGGGGCCCCTCTTGTTGTTAATCCTAGGCAGCCGGTGTCTCTGCAGCACGCCAACTTCCGCCCTCAAAGGGGCCCCAACAGCAGCAGCAGCAGCAACAGCAGCAGCAGCAACAGCAGCAGCAGCAGCAGCAGCAGCAACAGCAACAGCAGCAGCGAGGAGGTGGTGGCTTCTGCTGCAGTAGAAGAGGCCGTGCTGCTGTGCCAGGTGGCTTTGCTGCTCTGTCTCCTATTTGGTATTGATATATATAAAGACTTCCCTAACTTTAAAGTCCCCACTTCCTGCAGCAAACCCCGTGCTGCTGCTGCTGCTGCTGCTGCTGCTGGTAGCAGAGAGACAGCAGCAGCAGCACACACAAGCGCTGCTGCAGAGACGCAAGTCTCCGCTTCCTCTTCCCCCCTCCTCCAACCCGGGCAGATGCAGCCAACTGTCTACACCACCTATATCAAAATGCACTCTGGCAGCAGCAGCAGCAGCAGCAGCAACAGCAGCAGCAGCAGCAACAGCAGCAGCAGCAGCAGTAGTAGTAGTAGTAGTAGCGGTAGTGCCCGAGGCACAACTAGTGCCAGCAGAGCCCAATCTGAGTCCCGAGATAGCAGCTGTGATGACGGTAGCCCCCAGCAGCAGCAGCAGCAGCAGCAGCAACAAGAACAGCAGCAGCAGCAGCAGGGGTGCAGTGAAGAATCCGAGACCTGCGACTCCGTCGAAAACCGGAGGGCCCAAATCCCCAGCTGGCACTTGGCACAAGTAAGCACTCTCAGCAGCAGCAGCAACAGTAGCAGCAGCAGCAGCAGCAGCAATGTTTAGTATCCGTGCAGAGCTACGAGGGCCTTCAGCATCACTGTTAGAGGGCCCTGAGGTGGTATTGGGGTGTCTCTGCAGGGGCTGTCTGCTGACAATGCAGACTTTGGGGGTTGATTTGTATTTAAGGGTTTAGGGTTTATATCTGTGGTTTGTGGATTGTGGTATAGAGATTAGGGTTTAGGGTTTGTGGCTTAGGGTTTAGGGTTTAGGGTTTGTGGATTGTGGTATAGAGATTGGGGTTTGGGGTTTAGGGTTTAGGGTTTAGGGTTTGTGGTTTAGGGTTTGTGGTTTAGGGTTTAGGGTTTGTGGTTTGTGGTTTGTGGTTTAGGACTATTTGCTGAGCCGCGTGGTGTTTGCTGAGGAGCTGCAGGCTGCCTTACCTGCTTTGATTTCTATTGAGTGGGTATTGAAAGGAATATATTTATTAGTAGGTGCTTCGACAGCAGCTCTATCTCCGTTAGAGTGGCTGCTGCTGCTGCGGCCTGCTGCTGCTGCTGCTGCACACTCTGTCGATATTGCTGCTCTTACTCAGCGGTATTCTTCACAAAACCCTAAACCCGTGCCTCTAAAGGCTTCGCCTGCTGTGCTGCATGCACTGCGCAAGCTGCAGAAGCAGCAGCAGCAGCATCAGCAGCAGCAAAGGCAGCAGCTGCTGCAGCAGCAGCAGCTACAAGAGCTGCAAGAGCCCTGGAGGGCCTCCTGTACATCTAGCCGTATGGGTATTCGATGGCTGTCGTATACATCAGTACAGAAACAAAGCAAAAAGAAACAGCAGCAGCAGAAACAGCAGCAGCTGCAGCAGCAACAGCAGCAGCGGGCAGCAGCAACAGCAGCCAGCAAGTTCCTTGACTTCGGGTGTACAGACAGCCAGCTGCAACAGTGGGTCCTGCAGCAAACAGCGCAGCATATCCTCTCAACAGCAGACAGCGAGAAAACAGCAAGTGCTCTCTCACGCCTGTTTGCTGCTTGCGCTCCTGGCTGCAGCAGCAGCAGCAGCGGCAGCAAAAGCAACAAACCTGGGGCTGCTGCTGCTGCTGCTGCTGCTGGGGAGACTATGTCTCTGGATATTGTGGTGCTGCAGTTCTGCTCGGAGGCCTTTTACAATATATTTCTTCATGCAGATATATTTAAAAATATTCACGAACATATTTAGCTGCTGCTGCAGCAGCAACAGCAGCAAATTGGCTGCAGCACGCTGCAGCAACAAAACCCTGCTGCAGCAGCACGCGGAACTCTATTGTCTCCTTTTGTATACAGCAGCAGCAACTGCCTCCTTGTCTCGCCTCGCTGTCTCTTTGCTGCTGCTGCTGTCTCTACTGCTGCTGCCTCTTCTGCTGCTACTGTTGCTCTTCTTCTGCTGCTTCTGAATCGGCTTGCTGCAGCTGGAGGGATAGCCACTAATATACGTCGCCTACGCAAGGCGTTATGCTGCTTCTGCTGCTACTTCTGCTGCTGCTTCTGCTGCTGCTGCTACTGCTACGGTAGGGATGGCGCACCCTAAGTCGCTGTACATCAGCTGCAGCAGTTGCAGCAGCAGCAGCTGCTACTGCTGCTGCTGGAGCAGAGGCATTCTCTTAGGGTGTCTCTATTGCTGTCTCAACCTTAGCAGGAGACAATTAATGAATTTGTGCTACAAACAGAAAAACCCCCCAGAGGACCCGCGGCTAGCAAAAGATGCAGCAGCAGCTGAAGCTGCCGCTGCAGCAGCAGCAGCAGCAACAGCAGCACCAGCAGCAGCAGACTGTAGAGGCCTTGCAGAGGCTGCTGCAGTCTTTAAAGCTGCCAATATAATTAAAGAGACAAGGAGAAAAGATATACAAAGCAGGAGACACCGCATCAGAAATAATGCATGCATAGAAGTAGCAGTGCACGCAACTCTAATGCTGCTGCTGCAGTTGTTGCTACTGTTGCTGCTGCTGTTGCTGTATGCTGTGTGCTGCATGCGGCTTCTGCAACACGCCCCGAAATCCGGGGCAGCAGCAGCACTTGCTGCTGCTGGTGCAGCTGTTGCTGCTGCTGCTGCTACTACTGAAGGTGAGGGTAATCTTGCTGCTGCTGTTGCTGCCGTCGCTGCCTCTCCCGCCTGTGCTGTTGCCGCCTGGGGCGCTTCGGCATCAACGGCACCCGAGACCCATGCAGATCCTGAAGCAGCAGCAGCAGCAGCAGCAGCAGCAGCAGTAACAGCAGCAACAGCAGCAGCAGCAGCAGCAGTAGCAGCAGCAGAGCTTCAATGGTCAGGGGTGCGAGGGGTTAGAGCAAGGGGAGGCTTCTTACTGGGTCTTGAGGCTTTCCTGGCTTGTGTTTGTTCGCTTCTGCTGCTTCTGCTGTTTCTGCTGGTTGTGCTGCTGCTGCTGCTGCTGATTCCGCTGCCGCTGCTGCTGCTGGTTCTGCTGCTGTAGCTGTTGCTTGTTCTGGAGCTGGTTCTGCTGCTGTATGAATATCATATCCTTGTGTCTGTGTATCTGCTGCAGCATCATGCTGCACATATTGTGTATTTTGTGCGGTAGGAGAAGGTTGAGCTTGCTGTTCTTTTTCCTGCTGCTGCTGCTGCTGCTGCTGCTGCTGCTGCTGCGCATGCTTGTCGTGAGACTCTTGTATACACTGCATCATCCGACCATAGAATTCGTGCTGCAGCTCGTGCTCAAAGCGAGAAGGAGTAAGCGGGCGGCTAATTGGAGACTCTATTGAAGAAGGTAGGCTCGGTGTAGGGGAGAAGGTGCTGCCAATCCCTCTATCAGTTATAATAGGGCCTAGCTCCTCCTCATCTTGCTGCTGCTGCTGCTGCTGCTGCCGACGACGCCGTTGCTGCTGCTGCTGCTGCTGATGCTGCTGCTGATGCTGCTGCTGCTGATGGGAGGCAGCAGGGAAGTTTGAACGACGTAATGAACGAATCCGCGCTGCATGCAGCTGTGGCGCATTTCTTGCTTCGTGCGGCCTCCAAGGCCGCTGCTGCTGCTGCTGCTGCTGCTTGCGTTTCTGTTCATGCATTTCTTCTTGATGAGACAGCCGAGCTAACTCATTAAAGGAGTCGAAGGCAACTGACCAAGAAGGAGTATCAGGCGCAGGCCAGTCATGCTGCTGCTGCTGCTGCTGCTGCTGCTGCTGCTCATCTGGATGCTGGGATCTCCGGTGCTGATGCCAAGCGCCGTGGTGTAGGCGGGTGTTCCCGTGCTGCTGCTGCTGCTGCTGCTGCTGCTGCAGCCAAGGCTTAGGTGTAGGGGGGCCTCTCCTTTGAGGGACCTGCCAGATGCTCTCCACCTCTATAACTATTTCGCGCTGCTCCCACTCCGGCTGCTGCTGCTGCTGCTGCTGCTGAAATGCATGAGTGCGTGAGCGCAACGGTTGCTGCTGCTGCTGCTGCTGCTGCGGGGGAGGAGGGGGAGGAGGAGGAGGCAGGTGCTGCTGCGCCCAGTCGTGTTGACCTTGCTGCCTTTGCTGCCAGATTCGCTCGTGCTGCTGCAGCAGCCGCTGTCGCTGCTCATCGAGCGCATGCTGCTGTTGCCGAAGCCTTGCTTGCTGCTGCAGACTGGGAGGGCGAAAGTGCTGCTGCTGCTGCTGCTGCTGGGAAGGGTACCTAACATGTTCTGAATACGAGTGGCTTGTCACCGTCTCTTGAGGGGGCTGCAGCAAACCTGAGCAGCAAAATATACGAAAGCAGAGAGGAGTTGGGGTGTACGTACACTGTGCAGCAGCAGCAGAAGCAGCAGCAGCAGCAGCAGCAAAGCAAAAGGATACAGAAAACAGCAGACAATCCCTCGTGCATACAAAGAAATACAAGAGCAACACCGCTACAACCATTACTAAGAACTCCTACTACTGCTGCTACTGCCGCTGCTACTGTTGCTGCTGTTGCTAGTGCTGCTGCTGCAGCAGCTGCTGCTGTTGCTGCTGCACTTACGGTCTGGCAGAGTCTGCTGCAGCGTGAGGGAGACGGTGCGCACAGTTTGATGAACGCTGAGCGGGGGCCTCCGAAAGAGAGGTAGCTCAGGTCTGTTGCTGCTGGGGGTAGTTGAGGCCCCCCAACTCCTCTCCCCCGCATGTAAATTGTGTCCGCTGGGCCGCATATTGGGGTGTACATGCACCTAAAAAGAAGAAGAGTTATTGCGGTGTATACACACCTGAAAGAAGAAGGGAGAGAGATGTAGTAGAAGCCACAGGACACGCGGCAGCTCTGTGGGGAGACGGACACACGCAGCAGATGCTGCAGCAGCAGCAGCAACAACAACAAGGACTGCAGTAACCTCAAGAACAAACAAACAAGCACCAGCAGCAGCAGCAGCAGCAACACGGCGCAGCAGCAGCAAACCGCTATCTGGGGTTAGAGATCTACTATAATCTATAGAGAGCAATGAAAAGGAAATTGTGTGTGGCAGCGTATGCCGGTCTTCTACTTTTAAAACAAATAAAATTAAAATAAAATAGGCAATTAAACAGAAAGTTAAACTTATAAAAACTTAGATAAAGACAGCACAACAGAGGCGCCAACCACAGGTGGAGGTCACCTGGGGGCGGGGTATACGCGGGCAAAGTGTATGCAGAGGTTTGTTTGTTGCATTTTGCCGCAGTTTTTGACTATTTAAATTATATTTTAATTATTTGTGAATACTTATTTCGTTTTTATACCTTTAAAACCTCTTTCAGCGGTGTTTTAAACCCAAATTTCTCTCCTAAACCGCACCCGGGTGATACTACCACCTACACCCACCAGCGCAACGCCGTGTGTTCTGCTCTCTCTTCTTTTTTTGCTGTTTTGTTTGTTTTAAAAGTTTATAATAATATATCGGCAAAGCCACAACATTTAATTAATTGTATTTGATGCCTTCAAACCCACAAAGAGAGCGGAAGACACAGCAGCAGAGTCTACGCTGACCAGTGGTGCGACACCACACCAACAACAACTAGCGCTGTCCTGCAATAAATAAATAAACATATATATATATTAATATATATATATTTATATTTAAATTGTATTAACAAGTATATATTATATAATATTATATTTCAGGAACAAGTAAGTAATAATATTGCATACTTCACTTGCATATATTCATGCATTTTTAATTTCTCTGTGACACCTTACCTTTTAAGTAATAAATAAAAACAAATAACAAATATAAATATATAATTTTATTTATTTATCTTGATAATATTATACATCTAAGTATTATTTTTTCATCAGCCAGACGGCTGTTAATGGGACATCAATCAGCAACAGAGGCATACAGCTACGTATACCTCTGGCTTAGACAGCTAGCTAGCCAGCTAGCTAGATAGTCATTCAGTTAAGGGGGATGAAGGGTAGCCCGCTGGCTAGAGACGACCTCATTCATATCAGCTAGCTAGCTAGCTGGCTAGCTAGCTAGCTACGCCTATGCTGTACTTCTTCGCTCAGTTAATATCTGCTAGCTGTCTGCTTCTACAGAGACGAGACACCTTCAAGATCTCCTGTTGCAGCTCCTGCTGCAGCAGCTGCCGCAGCAGCTTGCTGCAGCAGCAGGAAAGATGCTCACATATACATACACAAAGAAATACCAGCAACGAAAAGGTCTCTTGCTGCAGCTGCTGCAGCAACCACAGGGGCTCTTGCTGTTGTTGCTGCTGCTGCTCATCTAAACCCTTTCCCTCAACTGAAAGCACAAACAAAGGAGGTGGGCACGTGCAGCAGCAGCAGCAGCAGCAGGAAGAGCAGCGAGCTTATTTCTGTTGGGCGGCTAGCTCAACGGCTCTCGCCGCAGCAGCATCGAGGTCGCTAACAGCCTCAAGGTGCAGCTGCTGCTGCCCTGATGCAGCAGCAGTTTTAAAAGCATCTGCTAGAAGTGTCTCCGCCTGTTCTTTGTTTGTACCCTCCAGCCGAACCTGCAGCAGCAAAAGGAGACAGACAAAGACAGCAGGTAGTCAGAGAAGAGACAACAAACAACAAAGCAGCAACGGAGGAGACAGACAGACGCCTCATTAAACAAACAAACACTAATGTAAATATTATATATATTTTATATATTATATATAATGTATAATATATATATATATACATATATTATATATATGAGGCAAAAAGAAACAGAGAGAGGGAGTGTAAATAAGAGACACAAAAATATGAAAGTCCAAGGAGCACACGCAGCAGCAGCAACAGCAGGACATGAAGCAGCAGCAGCAGCAGCAGCAAAAGAAGCAACAGCAGCAGCAGCACAGCAACAGCATCATCAACAACAGCAACCAACACGCAAGCACACAACACATAAAAACAAAAAAAAGCAAATAAACAAAATCAAAGAGCAAACAGCAACAACAGCAGCAGCAGCAGCAACAACAACAACAGCAGCAGCAGCAGCAGATGCATAGATGGAGGGCTTACAACAAGGGGCTTAGTGATATGAACAGTTTTAGCAGCTTCAATAAGCCCCTTTGCAATTAGATCGCACTTCATAATACCTCCGAAGATATTAATAAAGATAGCTTTAACTTGCGTATCTGTTTGAAGAAGATGCAGCGCTTGAGTAATCTGCTGCTGCTGCGCTGCTCCGCCTACATCTAAAAAGTTCGCAGGATTACCTCCTTTTAATGTTAATAGATCCATCGTAGCCATCGCTAAGCCTGCACCATTAACTAAACACCCTATATCTCCTTTTAATTTAATATAATTAAGCCCGTGTTGCTCTGCAACGATTTCTTGAGGATCCTCTTGAGATATATCACGGTGTCTGTACACCTCAGATTGCCGATATTGAGCGCTATCATCAATTTGAAGTTTAATATCTGCTATTTTTAATATACCTTCATCAATAAACATTAAAGGGTTTATCTCTAATAATAAACAATCTTTAGTTTTAAATGCAGCATATAAACTCTTCAGCATCTTCAACGCTTCTTCTTTATTTTGTGCATATGATATTTTTAATGCATTACACACTCTCTCTGCTATTCCTTCATCTATACCTAAATAAACAAAAACAAACAATTTATTTATTTATTTATTTATTTATTTATTTATTTATTTATTTATTTTATTTTATCTTTTTTGTTTATTTGCTCGGCGTTTTAATTATATATTTATATTAAATAATTTTTATTTGCATCTTTTTAATTTATAAACAACAGAGCGAAACAAACAAACAAACAAACAAACAAACAAACAAACAAACAAACAAACAAACAAACAAACAAGAAGAGATTTATTCTTATTAATTATTTTATTTACTTTAATTATTTTATTTATTTTAATTATTTTAATTATTTTACTTATTTTCTACTTCATTTATTTATTTATTTACTCAACCAATATACAGACAAATGAATAAACAAACACAAATAAACAAATGAGCAAATAAACAAACAAACATTATATATGACGAGGGAGATAGTTAGAAAGGAGACAGTTAAAAAGGAGACAGCTAGAAACAGAAAAGGAGACAGTTAAAAAGGAGACAGCTAGAAACAGGAAAGGAGACAGTTAAAAAAGAGGTAGTTAGATGAGAGACAGTAAGAGAGGAGGCTGTTCGAAAGGAGACAGTAAGAAAGAAGTCAGATATAAAGGAGAGGGGAGACAGTTAAAAAAGAGACAGTTAAAAAGGAGACAATCATCAAGCAGACAGGAGACAGCAGTAAGGAGGAGACAGCAGCAAGGTAGAGACAGCAGCAAGGTAGAGACAGCAGCAAGGTAGAGACAGAAGCAAGGTAGAGACAGCAGCAAGAAGGAGACAGCAGCAAGAAGGAGACAGCAGGAGACAGGGTTTATTTGCTGCACCCTTTTCTGCATCAATAGGAATCTTCACAATGGAGTCAGGCTGCGACTTCGCGATGTCTTCGATGCTCGTACCCCCGTGAGCACTGCACACAAACCCTAAACCCTAAACCCTAAACCCTAAACCCTAAACCCTAAAACCCTAAACCCCTAAACCATAAACCCCTAACCCTAAACCCTAAACCATAAACCGTTAATCTGAAAGGATACACCCTAAACCCTCAACCATAGACATTAAACCCTAAACCCTAAACCCTAAGCCTTAAACCCTTAGCCCTTAACGGTACAGCCGAAGCCCTAGAACCTCAAACCCTCAACCCTTAACCCTTAAACCCTAAACCCTGAACGCTTGCCCCCCAAACCCTAAACTCTAACCTTAGACAGTAAACCCTAGACCAGAACCCCCATCCCCTGAACCCTAAACCCTAAACCCTAAACCCTAGAATAAGCACCTGAGTACAAGGAGGGGTCCTCCGGTTTCTCTGTCAAGGAGTAGAGCCAGGTAAAACTCTTTTTTAGGTTGAAGTCTCTCACAAATGAGAACGACAGAACATCTCCTTCCTTGATCTCCAGTTTGTTTAGTTATTAGTGTATTCCCTAGCATATTTTTAGCTGCTTCTCTCACTTCTTCTGCTGTGCTGCAGCAATGAACGCCTCCTTTATAGCCATTCTCCTTGAAATACCCTAATCCCCTGCCTCCTGCTAACACCTGGGCCTTCACAACAACCCCTTTACTTCCTTTCTGCTGCTGCTGCTGCTGCTGCTGCTGCATTTGTACAGCAGCTGTGTAAGCCTCTTCGGGTGTGTGTGCAGCGCTAAACATAGGCATAGGGACATTGAACTCGCGAAGCAATTGAAGAGCCTGATATTCATGAAGAGACAGGTGCCGCTGCTGCTGCAGTTGCTGCTGCTGCTGCTGCTGCAGCAACCCCCCTGCTCCAGCAGCACGCCAGCAAAGGGGGGAGGCAGGCCGCAGCTGCAGCGGCCCCCTGCTACCTCCTAGGCGTAGAAGTGTGTTCATTTGAGCAATAAACAACAATAATAAATTTAAAAAGAAATAAGAAATAAACAATAAAAGAAGAAGACGCAAAAAAACCCTCAACCGCCAGTGCAGCAGCTGCTCGCAGCTAGCTGGGGTTTCTTTGATGAGAGTAGACAGCAGAGTTTAGCGTTTCCTTCTTAATTTAATTTGTAAATAAATAAATAAAATAATATCTTTTAATTGCTGTTTATACATTGCAGTTAGGGAATGCATGCAGCCAAGCCCCAAGTGATAGCGAGCAGCTCTCGTTGCTGCTGCTGTTGCTGCTGTTGCTGCTGTTGCTGCTGCTGCTGCTGCTGTTGTTGTTTTTTTCACTGTCTGGGGTGTCTCCTCAGGTGTCTCCTTGAGGTCCCTATACACTGCAAGCAGCAGCAGCTCCTATTTACACTCCAACTGCCGTAGCATATAGAGGGAGACAGTTTCTATAGAAAAGACAAGAGAGACAGACAGTTGAAGAGCGCTTTACTGTCTCCTTTTAAGTGTTATACCCTCCTTATTATACGCTGAGGTGTACACACACCCCAAACCCTAGACCCTAAACCCTAAACCCTAAACCCTAAACCCTAAACCCTAAGGGAGTTGTTTTTGGGCTTTTGTTGGTTTTAAGAAATGGTTTAATAGACAACAGAAAAAATGTCAGAGGCAAAATACTTAAAAAGTTAATTAGAGTTTTTTGCTTCAAGCCCTCTGTTGCAGTGTCTCGACAGATTATAAAGGCCTTATATATATATATATATATATATATATATATATATATATATATATATATATATAACACGCATATTAGTATCTGCTCTGGTTTGTCTGTCTTCACTCTTTTATCTTTATCTGTATTTAGTAATTAGTGCATCTGTCTCCTCTTTCATCCTCTTCTTTGCTTCGCTTTGTCTGTCAGTCTCTGTCTCTCTCTCTCTTTGTCTCTCAGTCGCTCTCTGTCTCCTTTCATTTCTCTGTCTCTCTCTGTCTCTCTTGCTGTCTGCATAGATGCCTCTGTCTCCTTTTGCTGCTCGCTGTCTCTGTTTCTCTCTGTCACAACAGCAGCACAGCGAGCTGTGGGCATAGGCCTTCGACAAGCAGCAGCAGGAGCAACAACAACGATAGCAGCAGCAGCAGCACAGCGACCCGTGGAGGCATATATACAGAGACACTGCACAGATACACCGTAGACAGACGCTGCAACAGCAGCAGCACAACAGCAGCACAGCGAGCTGTGGGAAGCAGCAGCAGCAGCAGCAGCAGCAGCGGTAGCAGCAGCGGCTCTGCTGCTTCCCCAATCGTTGTGTCTTGTCCCCTAAGTTACTTTTAATAGCATAACGCTCTGCTGATGAAGGTTCTCTGCTGCTACTGTTGCTGCTGCTGCTGTTGCTGCTGCTGCTTGCTAAAGGCCTTCCCCCAGGGCTGGCTATGCTGCTGTTGTGCTGCTGCTGTTGCAGCGTCTGTCTACCGGTGTATCTGAGCAGTGTCTCTGTATATATGCAGCTCTTTAAAGTATCTCCTTAGGTGTCTCCTTACGTGTCTCCTAAAGGTATAATAAGTTCAGGGCCTTCATTGGGGCAATTAAAAAAATAAAACAAGAAGAGACAATACTACTTTAAGCTGCTTCCAGGTGTCTCCTTGCGGGGTCTCGCTGCTGTCTCTTTGTCTAAAGGGTCTCTTAATATTCATGTTGCTGCTGCTGTCTTCATCAGGTGTTGCTTGCACTTGTCAGGTGTATGTCTCTCCCCAGGTGTCTCTCCTCAGGTGTCTTCTCAGGTGTCTTCTCAGGTGTCTCCTTACAGCCTCTCTCTAACGGGTCTCTTGGTTGTGTTGTTTGTTTTTACTCTAGCGTGGAGACACCTGCAAAGAGACTCTTCCCTTGCCTGTCTCCTTAGGTGTATAGGCAGCTGCCTCAAAGGCTGACGCGTGCTGCTGCTTGTGCTGCTTGGAGACAGACAAACAACAAAAACAAACAGAGACAGTAGAGACAACCAGAGACAAACAAAGGTAGTGAAGACAGAGACAACAGAGACAAGCACAGGTTATAGAAGCAGCAAGCCCCGGACTCTACACACTTCTCTGTCTCCTTAACGCCTACAAGGAGCATGTAGGAGACACTTCTTTGTCTCTTTGAGGCCTACAACAGACCCAAAGGAGACACCTCTCTGTCTCCATCATACCTATAAGAGATCTTAAAGAGACACCCTCCCTGTCTCCCTGACGTAAGGCCTACTGCACGCTCTTATGAGGCTAAAGGAGACACCTGTCTGTCTCCTTAGGGCCTCTAACAGCCCTTAAGGAGACACCTCTCTCTGTCCCTTGTCCCTATTGCATGCAGTAAGGAGGCAGAGGCTGAATAAGAGGTATTTGTGTCTCTTTAAGACCTTTTATTGTTCTGTCACTTGAGGAGACATCCCGCAGCGAAGGGGTTAAATGCATTATTAATGCTGGGGGCAACACAACATATATAGAGAAGCGAAACGGAGAAAAAGAGCGAAAATGCAGACACTAAAGGTTTTAATTCAGGTGTATAGAGACAATAAAGCTATACACAGCCATTGTATTAAGTGTATAGAGACAGTAAAGGGTTTATATTAGGTGTACGGGGACAGAAAGGGTCTTATATTAGGTGAATAGAGACAGTAAAGGCCTTAAATTAGGTTTATAGAGACGGTAAAGGCCTTATATTAATGTAAGGAGACAGCCAATGCCTCGTGCATAGAGAGACAGTAAAGATCCTATACTAGGAGTATAGAGGCAGTACAGGTCATTAGTTGTACGGAGTCAGTAAGGGGTGTATATGAGGTGTATAGAGACAGTCAAAGCCCTATATTAGGTGTATAGAGACAGTGAAAGCCTTATATTAGTTGGACGGAGACAGTAAAAAGTTTATATTAGATGAAGATACAGTAAATTCCCTATGTTATGTGTATCAATACACCTAATTTAAGGTCTTACATTAGGCGTATAGCTACAGTAAAGACTTTATATGAGGTGTATGGAGACAGCCAAGCCCTTATATGAGGTGTATAGAGAGAGTAAAGGCCTTATATGAGGTGTATGGGGACTGTGAAGGGGGTATATTAGTTGAATAGAGACAGTAAGAACCTCAAATAAATGCAGTTGCTTTAAATATACCTTTTAATGCAGGTGAATGTACAGCCGGTGATAAGAGCTTCGTTGGGGGCCTGCTGTCATAGAAGACAGGAAATCAACATGTCGGCGAAGGCCTCTTCGTCTGTCTTTTTTGTCTTTTATAGCTTTAAATTAAGTAAATATTTATTGAAAATAATATAATAAAGTTAAAAAAAATAAATAATGCACAAAGACCTACAGAAAATTTTAAAGAGGTAGCTGCTGCTGCGCCCGCAGCAACAGCGCTCAGGTGTACAGACACCGGACCAATGGTGAGCGCTGGGGCATGTCTGTTTTTTTTATATTTTTTCTTTTAAATTGCATTGAGTGCTTTTAAAAGAAAAAAATATACACAAATGATTACTTTTCTTGCTGCAGCTCGGCGCAGCAGCAGCAGAGTTGGATATACAGCGCAGGGAATCGAGCTGGGATCGTGGTCTCCCCGCTTCCCTGTCTTCTCCCCACAGTCAGCTGCAGCTATACAAGAAATATTTAAACTTTCATCATAAAGGGAGGCACTTCAATACTGCAAATACCCTTAAGACCGTCAGGCCTTATGCACACACACTGGGGATTGAAGCGATCAGCCAGCAGCAGAAGCAGCAGCAGCAACAGCAGCAGCAGCAACACCAACAGCAGCTGCAGAAGCAGCAGCAGCACCATCAGTACAGTCACAGTAGTAGCACAGTAGCAGCAGCAGTAGCACAGCAGCAGAAGAACAGCAGCAGCAAGACGGGAGCAGGACCGCAACAACAGTAGCAGCAGAAGCACATTAGCAGCTGCAGTACGACGCCAGGAGGAGATCATCATCAGCAGCAGCATTACAGCAGCAGCAGCAGCAACAGGCTAAGGTGTACGTACATAAGAGACGCACGGGAGTGTCTCCTTTGTACATACACCGCGGGATCTGTCTCCCAGTCTCTTAGACTTTGATATATACCTTCTTTTTTTTTGTCGTTGTTTATATTTGGGATTTATTTTGTTATTTATTTTTCTACAGAGACATTCGGGTGTCTCAACCTCGTTTGTATCTGAATTATAATACACCTTTACACAATGGGGTGTATGTACAGCTGGTGGGTTGTACTGCTAGCAGCTCTTTTTGCTGCTTTAGCACCATCTTCGTCTTCTTCATTTCCTGCCCCTGGCTTACACGCCCCCTCTCTTCCGCCTGGTGGGGCCTCTCAAAATACTGAGGAGAGCAGCAGCCACAACAGGGGTCTACCTTTCCCGAAGACGAGGAGGAGGCTGAAGAAGGGGTTGAAGAGTGCTGCCGACAAAGCAAAGAGGAAAGCACAGAAATTTGCTGGGTTTAGGGGCAGCCTAAGCCCAGGAGGTGTAGATCTAGAAGAAGAGACACCTGAATCTTTGACAGCTGAATTATTGAGTGCGCAGTTTTATCTTCCTAGTGAGCCTTCTGAGCAGCGCCGGCGAAAAGTAAATGAAGACAGCAGCAGCAGCGGCGGCAGCATGAAGAAGAAGAAGAAGAAGAAGAGTAAGAAGAAACGCAAACTCATCAGTACGAAGATCAAGGGAAACCCTACAGACTGGATTAAGAAGAGAAGGAGGAGCAGCAAGAAAAGACAAAGCTCTTTGCTGCCTCCTGGTGTGTCCCAGGGACCCGATCCCGACTTCCCTCCTCCTCCTCCGCCCCTACCTTCTGAAGAAGTAGGGGACTCGGAGATAAACAATGGATACGACGGCAGCAACCTCCCGCCTCCACCGCCGCCTCCTCCTCCGCCAGAAGCAGAAGCAGCAGCAGGAGCAGAAGGAGGCTGGGTACCCCCTCCTCCTCCTCCTTTTATAGGAGGAGGTGGAGATCATAATAAGCATGCTCACTCTTCTTCTTCTTCTTCTTCTTCTTCTTCTTCTTCATCGCCTTCTTCATCGCCTTCTTCTTCTCCTTCTCGAAGAAGACAAGCACCATCTCCACACCCGCATGCAAGCCCCAATCAAGAGCCAGGTAAGAAGGCCTTAACACCCCCTCTTCCTTCTTCTTCGCCTTCTAGAAGAAGCAGCAACAGCAGCAACAGCAGCGGCAGCAGCGCAGCAGGGCCACCACCACCACCACCACCTCCTCCTCCTCCTCCTCCTCCTCCTCTTCCTAGCAGCAGCAGAAGCAGGAGCAGCAGCAGCAGCAGCAGCGGAAGCGAAGGAGGAGCAGCCAGGACTCCTTCTCCTCCTCCTCCTCCTCCTCCTCTTCCTAGCAGCAGCAGAAGCAGGAGCAGCAGCAGCAGCAGCAGCGGAAGCGAAGGAGGAGCAGCCAAGACTCCTTCTCCTCCTCCACCTCCACCTCCTCTGCCTAGCAGCAGCAGAAGCAGGAGCAGCAGCAGCAGCAGCAGCGGAAGCGAAGGAGGAGCACCCAGGACTCCTTCTCCTCCTCCTCCGCCTCCTCCTCTTCCTAGCAGCGGCAGAAGCAGGAGCAGCAGCAGCAGCAGCAGCGGAAGCGAAGGAGGAGCAGCCAAGACTCCTCCTCCTCCTCCACCTCCTCTGCCTAGCGGCAGCGAAGGAGCAGCAGGCTTCCCTCCTCCTCCTCCTCCTCCTCGGCCTCCTAGCAGCAGGAGCAGCAGCAGCAGCAGCAGCAGCGAAGGAGCAGCAGATTTCCCTCTTCCTCCTCCTCCTCGGCCTCCAAGCAGCAGCAGCAGAGAAAGCGGCGGTCAGACACCGACGTTCCCACCTCCTCCTTCTCCTCCTGGAAGCATGAGGAGCAGGAGCAGCAGCAGCAGCAGCAACAGCAGCAACAGCAGCAGCAACAGCAGCAGAAGCAGCACAGGAGCAACTGGGAGTTGGTCGCCCCCTCATCCTCACTCTCCTTCTGCTCCGCATACACCAGAAGAAGGCGGTTCTTCACCAACGACGCCAACTGAAAAGGAGACAGAAGGAAAGGAGGAGACACATGAGGAGACACATGGAGGCGGGGCTGCAGGAGGGCTTTCACCTACTATGTTGCTAACAGCTAGAGACAGGCTAAGACGTGCGGATGGTAGCGATCCAACGCAAGCAACTTCTAAAGGAAGCCCAGGGCCTTCAAGACCGCCTTCACGTATGTTTATCTTTTGCTGCTTCTGTCTCCTTCTCACATCCTCTTTCATTATCTGTCTCCTTCTTGCTGCTATTGCTATGCATCTGATGCAGTGTCTCCTCCTTGCTGATCTACTTGCAACGATGCTGCAACCTGCTGCATGTCTGATGCTCTTCACCACCTTGCTTCTCTTCTTCTTTTTGCTGTTTGTCTTGGTGTATCTCTTCTTCTGACTTTACTCCATTTGAAGCAGCTCTCTCTGTCTCCTTACGCATCTCTCTCTCTGTCTCTCTCTCCCTCTCATTGCCTCTCTTTATCTCTCTCCTGTACTGTCTCCCTCTCTCTCTCTCTTGCTTCTGTTTGCTGCAGTGCTGCTAGCTGTCTCTATCTATCTATCTATCTATCTATCTATCTATCTATCTATCTATATCTGTCTATCTATCTATCTATATCTGTCTATCTATCTATCTATATATATATATATATCTATACATATATATATATATATATATATCTGTCTCTATCTGTCTCTTTGCCCACCTCTACCTCCTTGCTTGTGTCTCTTTATCTGCTGCAGCAGCGCATGCCTCTTTTGTACTGTCTCCTTTTCTGTTGCAGCAGCTTCTATGTGCTGCAACCGCTTCTATGTGTTGTAGCAGCTTGCATGTGGTGCAGCAGCTTCAATGTGCTGCAGCAGCTTCTTCTATCTGCAGCAGCTTCTTCTATGTGCAGCAGCAGCAGCAGCAGCATGTGTCTCCTTTTAATGTGTCTCCTTCTCTGCTGCAGCTTCATCTCCCCATGCCGATCTCTTAGGGGCGGTCGGGGATCGCATGAAGGCCCGCCGCTCAGCCATTGGAGGAGACACCTCTGACTCAGAATCAGAAAATAGCGACTGGGAATAACCTGCAGCAGCAGCAGCAGCAGCAGCAGTAGTAGTAGTAGTAGTAGTAGGAGCGGCTGTAGCTGCAGCAGAAGCAGCGGCAGGATCAAGCAGCAGCAGCGGCTGTAGCTGCAGCAGAAGCAGCAGCGGAATCAAGCAGCAGCAGAAGCAGCAGCACGATCAAGCAGCAGCAGAAGCAGCAGCAGGACCAAGCAGCAGCAGCAGCAGCAGCAGCAGCGGCAGCTGTATCAAGCAGAAGCAGCATCATCAGGAACAAGCAGCATTAGCAGCACTATCTAGCATCAACAGTAGCAGCAGAAGCACTTTCTAGCACCAGCAGCAGCAGCAGTAGCAGCAGTAGCAGCAGCAGCAGCAGCAGCAGCAGTAGCAGCAGTAGCACCTGTAGCACCAGTAGCAGCAGAAGCAGTATCAAGCAGCATCAGCAGTAGCAGTGCAGGATCAAGCAGCAGCAGCAGCAGCAGCAGCAGCAGCAGCAGCAGTGCCAGAAGCAGCAACGGCTGTCTCCGAAGCAGCAGAAGCAGCAGAATCAGATGCAACAACAACAGTCTCAGCAGCAGAAGTACCTTCAGCAGCAGTACCAGCAGCAGCAGCAACAGCAGCAGCAGGATTAAGCAGTCTGTCCCCTTTTGTACAGCTCTAGACAGACAGCTAAGTTTGAGAGGCGGAGAGAGTGCTGCATGTTGCCTTGCTGCTGCAGCTGCTGCTGCTGTTGCTGCTGCTGATGTTGCTGATGCTGCAGCTCCTCCCTCTGGAGCAGATGATTTTTGCGGGCGCAGCTCTTGCTGCAGCAGCACCAGCCGGTGCAGCAGCAGCAGCAGCAGCAGCAGCAAGAGAAAGGCCACACAAGTAGACTGCGTTCGGTTGTATAGGGCTTGAAGCAGTCTCTGTCTTTACTTTGTGTATTTGTCGTATCTCCTTTTGCTTGCGGAGAAAAAAAATTTATTTCTTTGTTTAATTTATCTGCACACTTAAAAAAAATCTCCAAGCAGCCTGCAGCAGCAGCAGCAGCTGCTGCTGCTGCTGCTGCACCAAACTTGAAGCACCAAACAACTGAGGTGTACATACACCGCAGCACGCTGCAGCCAAAGAGACAGAGAGACAAACGAAGAGAGAAGGAGACAGAGAGGACGTAGGCAGAGGGAGAGACATATATATGCATACATACATATATATATATATATATATATACATATATATACATATATATATATACATATATAGATAGATAGATATATAGATAGATATATAGAAAGATATATATATATATATATATATATATATGTAAATATATACATATGCATATATATATATATACATATATATATATATATATATATATAGAGAGAGAGAGAGAGAGAGAGAG
>NW_013547364.1:0-33827 GCF_000499425.1 Eimeria acervulina
GTGCTGCACATGCTAGTGCGGCGCGTGTGTACGTGTGCTGGGTGTGTGCAGGAAGTGCGTCGGGTGATGGCGAAAGAGCAGCGGTGGTCGGTGTGTGGTGGGAGGAGAGGGTTTTGCGTGTAGCAGGTTTGGCGGATGTTCGCGCAGGGGAGTGGTGTGTATGTGGCTTTGATGGTTGCGGAGGAGCTGCGTAGTAGTTTGGGGAGTGCCACTGCGGTGCGGTGTGTACGTTGAGGTTGCGGAGTGTGTTAGCTGGACTGTTAGTTATAAGCATTGTGCTGAGGCGGCTGCGGCATTGTTGCAAATCATTGTATATCTGTAGTTTTGCTCAGATGTGCCATGTGAATAATTGCGGCTCCGCGAACCATGAACGTGGAGTTGGTGAGTGGAGTTTGCCAAGGGAATCTCATTCCCGGCATGTTTTAACGAGAGTCTGGGACACGCCTCCTTGTTTGCATGCACACGAATCTGCGATAATGCCTGTATCTGCGTATGGGTTGGTGACCACCTGACACGGACTATTCGCTTGCAGGCAATACAAGAACTGGTCCGCTTTCCTATTAACAGTCCCGCTGCCCGACGCTTGCGCCAGGACATGCTGGTTGAGTTATTTTGGGTCTAGAAGCCGTCCGTGTATCTAGGGAATGCGGTGCCTAGGTTGCAGTTGCGTTTCGTGAGCTTCGGCGTCGTTATGTGCTTTCCTCCTATTTTTTACCCCGAATCCCACCCGTATGCGGGAGGGCATTGTCGAAGCATTTGCTGTGGCTTTGCCTTGCAGATGCGGATAGACTGGCAGTGTATCGACTACGTTGCAATTGGCCGCAGAAAGTGCGTCGTTTCCTTCTGTGGTGGTGGAGCCACACTGACGGACGGTATTTTGTGTGGTGTGTCGATCAAATTTTCCTCGGTCGCCTCGTTAGGCAAATAGAAAGGCGGCAGCTCGAAGGCGGAATCGTTGCTAGGGAGAGTTGCTGCTGCTGCATGAATGGCTTGGGCTGAAGCGCGTTGCTGCGTAACGACGGTTGAGTCGGGAGATCACCCATCGACGTAGGCCCTCCTGCGTCCATGTTGGTGGTTGGGAAAGGCTCTGGGGAAGCAGTGGCGCGGCGTGCACACATGGATCCGCGTGCCAGTCCCTTCTGCGAAAAAGCGCTGGGTATTGATTGATTGAGAACCGGTGTGGCGAACCATTGGTCAATCAGGAATGGTGCCGAGAATCTGCAGTTAGATACGTTTCCCTGGTCCGCCTGCTGCTGACCAGGCCACTTGGCGCCTGTATGGCGGGCGTATAGCTTAGCACGAGCGACTGGGGCAGCCTAGGCTGCCGCCAAGGCAGAGAAACACGCGTAATGGTGTGACGCTGCAAGCTTCTAAATGGGTGCAGCAACGGCGGCTGATAGGAGTTGGCTTCCCGTTAACGTCTTGTGAAACAGAGATAAGATGTTAGTGCGACACGCTCGATCGGATCCAGCTCGCGTACATGCGTGTCGGCACATGCTCTCATTTATGTTTTTGCTGCAGGACGTGCGTCATCGCATTGCAATATCTGTGTATGATATCTGTCTGGAGCGTTCGGATCAGCCTGCCAGTTGCACGCCGTTCCTCCTGCGGCCAACTATACAGTATAGGTTGGTTGAGAAACGCTGTGAATAAGCACCTGCCAGTCACACACGAATGGCGGCGAGCGTCTTCCCATACACAATTCTCGCTGCTCCGCCTGTTGCACAGCAGGCTTCTTAATGTGACTGCAAGAGTCAACGTGGCCTGCCGTGAAGCCATACAGTCACCCATGAACGAGCGACGCTGCATACGTGTCAATCGGTTTGTTCAAATAGCCGCGGCATTAGGGGTTGCTAGGAGTTGGTTTTCCAGCTGCAGCCAATGAATCCAACGGGGCCCGTTTGGAAAGCTCATGCTGTTGTACATAAATGGAGTCGCCCTCTCCATGTTGCTTGCTGCAGCTAGTGCGTTATTGCATTACACGATCTGCGAATTTTACCTGCCTGGAGTGCACCGATCGGACAAACGGCTCTACGTAGCCCTTTCCCTGCCCATCTATATAGTATAGACTGATTGAGAATCGCTGAGAAGAAGCGCCTGCCAGGCCCTCATGAACCGTTTGGAGCATCTGTACGCAGACACTTCTCGCTGGTCGTTGACCTTCAGGGTAGTCAATTTTGTGCGAGAATGTGTTTTTACCGCACTGCGGGCGGCGGTGTCAACGTGCCAGCGGTTAAGACAGCCAAGCGTGTGTGAACGCGCGGCGGTTCACGAGGGTCAAGAGGACAGTAGAGAATGCTAGGCGCATCTCAGCCAAGCGAAGCAGGGGCGGGAAGGGCGCGTTAAAGCGGTTCGTTAGAGCGACAAGTTCGGGCGACTGCTGCTGTCGCATTGTTCGGGAAGAGCAGGCTCCTCATGCTGTTTACACTAGCTAGTGCGCCTTCGCACTGCAGTAGCTCGCATGGCTTGTGCCTCCTGCGAGCCAAACTACTTGCCACTGTTAGGAAGTCCTATAGACAGCCGTCGATAAAGTCGTGCCCGCGCAGATTATTTAGAGCAACTGCACATAGCGTTGTGCAGGCGACGCAGTTAGCTTGGCCGGCCGAGGAGGCACCCAAACAGGCGTGAAGGTGCGATAGTGCAATCGCTTCAATTGGTGCGGCAGTCTAGGCGATTTAACGAAAGCTTGCTAGCCGAAGCCAGGCAGCGTAAGAGCGACACAGCAAAGCTGCAACTGCCAGCCCAACCCAATGGACACACGGGCTAACCAGGTTGTGTGCTGCAGAGAGTGCGTTTCCTCTTTGAAGCATCTGCTTGGCAACTCTGGAGTCCAACGATCTTCCCGGCATTTCTGCGCTGCCACTTGTTAACAAAGGTGTGGAATGCTGACTGGCTAAGTAGGGAACGCCGTACATAAGCCCCAGGGCGGAGTGCGCAAATTGTTGGAAGATGATTGCTGTAGACACTTCATCGTTGGTCTTCCCGCTGCGAAGCAGGCAATGTTCATGCAAAACTGTTGTGCCTTCTGCATAATGCTAGCGACGCAGTGGTTGTGGTGAGGCGTTCCGGCCGCCGAAGCCGCCAGAAAGACGCCAAAACTGTGTCAATGCATCCGGGGACGGCCGCAGGTGGTCGTTTGCTCTTCAGGAAAGCATCGGCTGGTTAAGCACACACGTTAGGGTTGAGGAGGTGCAGGCTATGGTGCACCATGCTGTTTGATGCAGAAAGTGCGCGTTTGCGCCGCATTGCATGCACATAGTATCTGCCCTGAATGCAGAGATTAGCCTGCCAGCTGTACGCACTCGTTCTCGGTGCCCTGTACAAGACAGGCAGATTGATGAATGATGTGAACAAGCTCCGTATCATCCCCCCACCAATCTTTGAGAGACTGCACTAGTGGCACGTCGTTAATGTTTGTTTTGTACATACCTAGCACGGGAATGCTACTCATTTAGCACAGTGCGGGAAAGGCAGCCACGGTGGCCGTTGATGGGGCATCAAAGCACGCATGAATCGGCGACGCCACAACTGTCTCAATAAGTGCAGCCGGCACATCTGTTGGGAGCGACCTTCTAAAACAGGTTTTGAGGAGTGGAGAATGGCAATTTAGGGCATCATGGCAAGGTCTATAATTATTCGACTGCTGCCCCCGTATATTGAGAAAGGTAAGGATTCTCCATTTTTTTGCAGGGAGTGGGGAACAGAATCATTGCCTGTCTATATTAACTGTCAGGAGTTCGCCGCTTCTACACACTGTCCTTTTGCGCCCAATCATGAACTATTGAAAATACCGGAAGGTTAACGACCGTTGTGAAGAGGCATCGATCTTGCCTGCACAAAACATTTCCAGCATCTCCACGTAGACGCGCTATATTGAATGCATGCTGCACACCAGGTGCCGTTTTGCCAGAGTGCCATTTTCAGAGTAGTCTTGGCGACGCAGCCAGCGTGCCGGCCGTCATTGCAGCCGGCGACTGGATACCGCGCGATGCTGCAAGCCTGATAATACGTGCGTCAGCGGAGTATGCTAGGAACCTGTTTATAGCCCAGTGTGGTAGAGCGGGTCCTGGTGCCAGCATTTGAGGAGGGTGCAGGCTCACAAGGCTGTTTGATGCAGTTTGTGCGTTCTTGCGTTGCAGCATCTGCTTCTATTATCTGTCTTCTGTGTGTCACTATTTCTGCTGGTTCTACGTGGGCTTTTCGGCGGATATCTGTAAAATATGTGTTGATTGAAAGTTGATGTCGGGAGGCGCCGGCCAGGTCAGCGCAAACTGTTTCGAACATCTGCACGTAATCAAGTCTCGCTCACCTGCCTACTGTAGAATAGGCACCGCCATGCAAAACTATTGTGCATGGCGCATTGTGCTGGCGGCGCAGTCAGCGTGACCTGCGGGTAAGTTTGCCGAAGAGGAGCGACAGGGCGGCGCTGCATGGATATTCGCGAGGTAACGGCTGCTGATAGGCAGTTGCGCCCCAGCCAAAATGTAGAAAGCAGAGGGCGCGAAATAAAGCAGCATGGGAGAGCGGTACCTGTTGGTTTTTCAAGGGTGCACAGGCGTGCAGCGTTTTAAAATGCAGGAGGTGCGTTTGCGCACTGCAGTATACTTGTGCATTGCATTTCTGGAGTGCACGGATAAGCCTGGTGCTTCTACTCAAATCATTCTGCATTCCCCTATAGATTGTTGGCTGACTGAAGAACAATGCTGAGAAGCGCCCTTCAGGTCAGCAAAAATTATCTTGAGCAACTGGACACAGATACGGCTAGCTAGTCTGCCCGCTACAGAGCGGACACCTACATGGGGGAACGTTGCGTGCCTAGCGTAGTGGCCAACAACGGAGTCAGGTTGCATCCAAGGGCGCCAAATACGCGCCCCCAAGGAATGCTGCAATTGCGCCAATACTTGCAGTAGCAGACGACGGTGGGATATTGACTCTTAGCCACGTTCCGGGTGGGCGAGACGGCACGATAGAGCGGCATGGTAGAGCGACTCATGCTGTCATATTATTAGGGATCCAGAATCTCGCCCTGCTGCTTGCTGCAGAGCGTGCGCTGTCGCATTGCAGTGCTTCCAAATATTATGTATGCTGCGCATCCAACATCCTGCCGACTCGTCGCACCCCTTTTTGCTGTACCCTTCCAGAGATACGCTTACTTTCCGTCAAGAAACACCGGTAAGGGCAGCCCAGATCATCCGGAGTGTCTGCTTGTAGACACATCTCCCTCTGCATGCCCAAGAACCGCTTGAATGTTGTGTTTTCATCGTAAACACAATATGCTCGCTAAGCCGTTCGGGCTACACGATCGGCGAGGCTAGCTGCTGTGGCAGCCAAATACGCGTGAACGAGCCGCTTTGCAAGCGCGTCAATGGGTGAGGCAGAGGGGGCTGCTAGGAGCGTGCTCCATAGCCAGATTTACCAAATCCGAGAAGGGCACTTTATAACACCACGATGGGGGTGAATGCTGCTGTGGTACTTTTCGTTGTGGCACAGGCTGGCCGTTGTTGTGGCAGCACGTGCGTTTCCGTTTTGGAGTGCCTGCGCGTATTACCTATCGTTTCGACAACCCAGGTGGCGCTGCGCTAACCTACCCAAAATAGGTTACTTAAAGAACGCTTTGAAGAAGCACCAGAGAACGCATGTTAGGGCGGGAAGAAAGTGCGGCTCCTGGTATTCGTTTTCCATGGAGAAACAAGCTCACCATGTTCATTCCTACAGGGCGTGAGTTTGCGAACTCCAGGATCTGCGAGGTGTACCTGAGGTGTACCGACCAGCTTGCCTTCTGTTCACTGTGCCTCCTGTGCCCATGTGGAGTGCGAATTAATTGAAGAACGCTGCGAAGAAGCAGTTCGCGTGCCCGCACAAATCATTCCGATCACCTGCACTTAGACACGCTTCGCTTATATGCCTGCTGCAGGCCAATCGCCGCGCTTGCGGACTGTTGCGTTTTCAGCGTAGTGCGGGCGAAGCAGCCGGCATGGCTCCTGAAAGGCAGCCGAACACTCGTCAACGAGCAACGATGCAACTGTCAATTCATGCCGCACTGGAGGCTTTGAGGTGCTTGCCCCGTAACAAACGCGCGGGAGGTCGTGCCGGCACGTTGTATGGACTCGGGGAACGGCTTTCGCTGTATTATTTTGTTTACGCGTCACAGACTCCGCGGTACGTTTTGGTGCAGGATGTGCGTTTTTGCATTGCAGTATTTTTGTTTGCGCTGTGTGGCGGCCCGCATGTTCGTCCTGCGCTAAGCTATCAAGTAGTGGTTGGTTGAAAAAACGCTATAGAAGAAAACCAATCAGGTCTGCGCAAATTGTGTATAGCATGTGGACGTAAGGCCGCACTGCTTATCTGCCTGCTGCGGACCAGTCGCCATCTTGGGAAAATGAGTATTCAGCGTAGTGCTGGCCACGCCGTCAGCGTCGCCTGTCCTGAACTCGTCTAGAAACGCAGGACGGAGTGACGCTACACGCCACGAAAGAGATGCTGCCCGATTGGCTGTTCGGACCTCGCCCCTTTGCCATGCTTCGGGCACCGAAGAAGGCCTATGAGCGGCGTACTAGTGAAGCCGCTGCGCCCGGATTTTCATGCAACCGCATCCTCCCAGCATTGCCTACCCTAGCTGGTGTGTTTTCCCACTGCAGTACCTGCAACTACAAAGTTTCGGCGGTGTACATATCAGCCTGCGGCTTCTACGCGGCCCTCTCCGCCGAAGTCCATAAAGGGTAGGCATATTGATAAATGCTGTGGAGGAGGACCGGCGAGTCCGGCACAAAGCGCCCCAAACATTTGCGAGGAAGCAGCCCCCCCAATGTGCCGGTTGCACGCCTTCCATCGTTTCGGGAAGCTGTTGTATTTTGCAGGTGACACAGATAGCATGGCCTGGCTTTCGTACGTTTGCAGTATCTGCGTTTGTCGTCTGTCTGGAGATTGGCGAACGCTGTGAATATGTCTACGCTCGGGCAAATCCCTAAGCGCACAGGCAACTAGACACGCTGCTCTGCGTCATGTGCAGAACGGGCCTTGCCTACGGGCATGCTGTGCTTTCATCATAATGTGGCCTGCTGTCTAGATAGCCAAAAACACATAACCAAGCGAAGGTGCAAGCCTGCCAGTAGATGCTGCTGAGGAGGCTGGTGGGTGCTTGGGTCGTGGAAGGGTTTCGGGTGGGAGCGCGGATGTTAGCTCGACACAGCAGAGCGGCTGCTGCTGTCATTTAACCATGGGCACGCATGGTCGCTGCGTTCTTTGCTGCAGGACGTGCGTTTAACCATTGCTGCTTTTGCCTATACCTTCTGCCTTGAGGACATACGTCAGCCTGCCGCTTCACCGCAAGTCATTCTTCACCCGTTAGTACAGCATGGACTGAATGAAAAACGCTTTTTAAAAGCACCAATAAGCCCCGCAAAAATGCTTCCGAACATGTGCAGGTAGACACACCTCGCTGGTGTGCATGCCGCAAAGTACTAATCGATGATGTTGCATTTTCAGTGTAGGGCGGTCGGCGTGCAAGAATTCGTAAAAAAGCGACGATGTAAGCCTTTCGATAGATGAGGCAGCGGAGGCTGGGTGGAGCTTCCTTCTTACCCAGCGTACGGGGGCTAGAGTGGGCAGGTTCAGGAGGCACAGTACAGCACCCCCTGATGTCGTATCATCGTGGATGCACACGGTGGCAATGTTTCTTTACTGCAGGCAGTTAGTTTTTGTATTGAGGCGTCTTCGTTTATTTGATATCTGGAGTGCGTTGGCCGGCTTGCGCAATCATGGCCGCGGTAAGCTGTGAAGCATTGGCAAATTGAGGAGCGCTGTGAAGAAGCAGCGGTGATGCCCAGATGAATCTGTGAGCGTGTCGTCAGCTGGGCCCCCTTTCTTAGTTGCATGCGGCAGACTGAAAACCACCTGGCTGAACCTTTTTTAAGGACACATTTTCAGTTTAGTGCAAGCTCCGCCTTCTGTTTGGCCGGTCGTTGAGACAGCCACGTGTGGGTAACGCACGCTACGCTGCGACGTACCAATGAATGCGGCGGCGGAAACTGTTAGTAGCGTGCCTTTTAGCCACCTATTGGCAACGGAGAGGGGATGGCAGTGCAGCATTGTGGGGCAGCTCCTCGCCTCATGCTATTCGCTGCAGGCAGTGCGGTTCCGCACGACAGTACCTGCGTGTATCATTTGTCTGCCTTGCACAGCTCACAGCACGCGTGCACCGAGTGCTGCGCCTTCCGCGGCCATCTAAAGAGTGTAGGCAGGTTGCGGAACTCCGTAAAGACGCCGGTGATACCCAGATGGAACGTCTAGAGCATCTGCACATAGACCGTCCTTGCTGGCCTCTCTGCTGCAAACCAGGAACCCCTCATCTGAATTGTCGTGTCGTGCGCATAGTGAGGGCAACGGAGTCTGCGTGGTTTGCCTTTGAGGCTGTCAAACGCAGAACGAGCGACAGTGTTGTTTGTTTTTAAGGGCGCCTCATCAGAGGCAACGGCCGACCCTCCAGCCATGTAAATACGTGAGGCAGTGGGGCCTCGTTGGGGCGTGGATCTACGCTGCGTTGCGGGTGCATGGAAGGGCACGACAGAGTGCGATAGAGTGGCACGCGAGAGCGGCTCCTGCTGTCGTATGTGCATGGTTGCACATGCTATCCATGTTGCTTGCTGCAGGCTGTTAGTTTTTCGAATCTGTCTGGTTTGCACTGGCCAGCGTGCCTCTTCTATACAGTGCTAACCGGGGCCGTCTATTGAGTATACCGGAATGAGGAGCGGTGCGGGAAACACTGGTGGCACCCACACAAATCATTCCATGCCTCGGCATGCATATTCATTTTGCTGGTCTGCCTTCTGCAGAGCAGGCACAGGCACGTACGTAGTGCAATAGGCGCAGTAAGCACTAGAAAACGAAGAAACGCACCCTACAAGCGGATGGAAAAGTGCGAAAACCGTGGCCTCGTTGGCGAACGGCTCTTTGCCAACTTTCGGGTGGCTACGAGGGCATGTTAGAGTGGCACGCTAGAGCAGCCATTGCTGTGTTATATTAAATTAGTGGTTTCACTGGCTCGCCATGTTGCTTGCTGCAGGATGTGTGTTTTGGTATATAACCTTCTGCGTATGCCGTCTCCCTGGGGGCCGCACTGCCTGACGCTTGTAGACACTCCATTCTGATCATGGCTATAGAGCATAGGCTAAGTAAGAAATACAGTGAAGTAGCATCGGTGTGGCCCGCACAAATCGCTTCGAGCGCCTTCACGTGGAAGCCGTTCCTTGAGCTCATCACTGCATACCAGAAGCCGTTTCGCGGGGGCTGTTTGGTTTTCAACGTAGTGCAGGATACGCAGGAGTGTGGCCTGTTTTTAAGGCAGCCAAACGCCGGTGAAAGAGGGACGCTGCAACTCTTCGCGTACGCGCGGCGGGGTCGGTGGGAAGGAATGCGCTTCTAAGAAACGTGGCGGAAAGCCGGTAGTGAACGCTAGAACGGAAGAGTAGTGTGGCGGCTGCTGCCTTGGATGGTGGAGGCACAAACTTGCCATGCTTTTCGATTCAGACTGTGCGCTTCCGCATTCCAGTTTTTCTGATCATCATACGTATTCTGTGCATCGATCAGGCTGTTGCTTCCACTATTCCCCTTTTGCCCGTTTGTGCTTATCGCAGATGAGGCTCGCAAACGTCCGGGGCATCGGCGCATAAATACGCATCGTTTTTGCACCGTGCTGCAGACCAGGGATCGTTTTGTGAAAATGTCCGTTCTTGAGCATAGTCCCGGTAGCGGAGTGAGCGTGGCCATCCTGTAAGGCAGAACAACATGCTTTAAGAAACGGCGCCACAAGCGTGGCAATCGATGCGGCAATGGCTCTAGCTAGACGCTTACTCCGTAATTTAGTTTTGGTAAAGCCTCATTCGCGGATGCAAAGACCTGCCATATTTGCTGCAGACGGTGCGTTTCCGCATTGGCGTTTCTCCGTGTATTTTATGTCTGTAGTGCAGTAATCAGCCTGCCGCGTTCATGCAGTGCTCTTTGCGGTAATCTATAGAGGATATCCCCAATGAGGAGTGAATTGGAGAAGCGGCGGTAAGACCCACACAAGTAGTGCCGATCATCTGCACGTAGCAATGGGTCGAAGGTCTGCCTTCTGCAAACCGAAGAACGCATAGTGAACAGGCTCTGGCTTCAGCCTAATGCTTAAGATGCACAGCTCGGCATGCGTTTAGGCAGCTAAACAAGCCTAAACAGGAGACACCGCAGCGGTGTCAATAGGTGCAGCAGCTGCGGTTGATGGTGACGTGCTTTTTAGCAAAGTTTCGGGTAGCCGGTCCGATACCTCTGTAGAGTGTCTCCTGCTCTAGTGCATAAGTGGATGCGCAGGATCGCCGAGCTGATCGCTGTAGCGCGTGCGTTTTCTCGTCGCGGGCTGAGCGTATAGTATGCGTTTGGGGTACACCAATCAACCTACCGACTGACGGATCGATTCCAGCGTCGAGCATCTTTACAATGCGCCTCGGACGTCTGCCTGCTGCAGCGAAAACAACACCTCGGGTAGGTTATTTTGTGTTCTACGAAGTGCGAGAGATGCGGGTGGCGTGGGCGGTCGTCAGTGACCTACAAGCGTGCCAGTAGGTGCAGTACCTGAGGCTGCTGAGAGGGTGGGTTAGAGCGGCACGGTAAGACGAGTCCTCCTGCCTTGTATCCATGGGAGCTGCATGCTCGCTGTGCTGTTTGCTGCAGCGAGTGCGTCTTCGTGTATCATCGGCGTAGATTACATGCCTGCAGGTCACGGTATAGGCTAATCGAAGATGTCTGCAGAACCAGCGTTGAAGTACTCACACGTCATTCTGCTGGTCTGCCGACTGTACACCAAGAACCGCATGCCGGAACGGTTCTGTGTTCAGGCATTCGGGGGTGACGCAGGCCGAGTGGCCTGTCGTTAATACATGCAAAACCGGCGAACGAGCGGCACGGAAAGCGTGTCAATAGGTGCAGCGGTGCCGGCGGATGGCGGCGTGGCTGTTACTCAGTTTCGCGCGAAGAGGGCATGCTAGATCGTCAGAGTGAAGGGTCTTTTGCTCTCACATTTTGAGGAAAACGCGCACTCGCCATGTGATTTGCTACAGCACGTGCGTTTCTGCATGGCGATATCTGCGTACATTGCCTGCGCACTGCTCACGGGTCAACGCGCCGCTTCTACGCAGCCACGTCTGCACCCGGCTTAGGTATAGATATTGACTGATACGCAGAAAACGTTCAGAACATCTGTACGTGTGCACGACTCGCTTGGCGGCCTGCTGCAGATCAGGAACCGCTTAGCGAGACTGTTGTTTTCAGCGTGAAAGAGAGAGATGCAGTTAACGTGGCGTTTATCTACGGCAACCAAGCACGCGCAGACGAACGACGCTGCAAGTGTCTCAGTCGCTGCGCCTTCGAGACCTTCGGGGAGGGTGGCTCAGTAGTAGACGTTTGGCTGGCGGATGGTGCTGGTGATGGCACCACGCTAAATTGAATCCTTTTGGGGTATGTTTAGAGAGGTACATTCACGCCATGCTGCAGGCCGTGCGTCTCCGCATAGCAGCACCTGCACTCTACATCTGGCTGCATTCCACTCGTTTGCCTGCCGCTTCTACGCAGTCCTTTCTGCGTCCCTCTATGGACTATGGGCTGACAGGAAAGCGCTGTGAAGAAGCGCTGATGCTCCCGCACAAAACAGTCCGAGAGCATGAAAATAGACGCGCCCCGCGCCTCTCCCCGCTGCATGGCAGAAAGCGCCTACCGAACATTGCGTGCTTTCAGCTTTGTGCGGGCAAGGCAGTCAGCGTGGCCCGCTGAAGACAACCACGCACCCGCGCGCGAGCGTTGCTGCAACCGTCTTAACACGTGAAGCTGCTGCCGCGGGTAGGAGCGTGCTTGCAACGAGTCTTTTGGGCAGCCAACAGGCAGCACTGGAAGAGCACGGCAGCGCGGTTTTTGCTGTCGTATATTCATGGAGGCGCAGGCTCGCCATGTTGCTTGCTGCAGAATGTGGGTTTTTGCATGGCAGCATATTCTGTGTTTGGAGGCCGCCGGCGTTGGCGTTCTCCAGATGTCGCAAAAGGCACTCCTAGGACCTGCAGCAGGACGCGCCTCGCTGTTCGAGCCCCTGCCAACCAAGAACCGCCCAAGGAAATGTTGTGTTTCCAGCGTAGAGTGAGCGAAGCAGTGAGTGTGACCTGTACTGAGCATTGCGACACTGCAACTGTATCAATAGGTGCGGTAGTGGACGCTGGTGAGAGCACGGAGCCTATCCAGGTTAAGGGCGGCTAAGAGGGCGCGTTAGGGCAGCGCAGCAAATTGGCTCCTGCAGCGGTATTTTTAGGCAGGTAAAGGTCCGCCACGTTGTTTCTTGCAGGAGGTGCGATCGCTCATTCAGTTTCTGCGTATCCTATGTGCTGTGCACCGATCAGCCTAGGGATTGTACGAAGGCCCTCTTGAGCCTATTTATCGAATTACGGGAAATTTGGGAATTCTGTGAAGAAGCTCTTGTGAGGTCTGTAGAAGCAGCTGATATCATCTGCACGTGGGCAGGCAACTTTTGTCTGCCTCCTGTTTACCAGAAAGCGGTTAGCGGAAATGTTCTGACGTTGACGTAATGCGGGTGGCGCAGTCAGCTTCCCCCTATCTTTCATGCAACTAGAAGCGCGAGAATGACTGACGTTGCAATCGTATCTTTGCGTGTTGCAGCGCAGTGTGTCAAATGGCATCCATTTGCAGACCCACGTGAGACCTCCTTGCTAATTATGGCGAAGCCGAGTGGACAGGCTAAAGCGAACGGTGTAGCAGCTCCTGCTGTCGTATCCTGCCGTACACTCATGGGTTCACCGGCTCGCCACGATGAATGCTGCAGGCCGTACGTTCCCGCACTGAGGTGTCGCCGTATTCATCTCTCGGAAGCGCACCAATCAGCGTTGCCACTCTTCGCGGTCCTTCCTGTGGGTGTCTGTCCACAATAGTCTGATTGAGGACCCCTGAGATGAAGCGCTGGCGAGGCCTGCACTCATAGATCGCAGAATCTTCATGTATGTGCGCCTCACCCATCTACGCACAATAGGCAAAAAATCTTTTTCAGAGCCTTTGAGGGTTCAGGCTAGTGCAGGCGACGCAGTTAGCGTGGCGTGTCTTCAAGAAAGCCAAATACGCGTGAAGAAGCCGCGCAGCCAGCGCCCCGATACGTGCCGCAGCGTGGTAGCGGCTTATAATCCACGTTTGTTGAAGCGTATCGGGCGGTACGGTAGAGCGGCACCTGCTGTTGTATATTAACAGGTGCACATGGCTGCCATGCTGCTTGCTGCAGGCCGTTAGTTTTCGCGTTGCACGATATTCTGTGCCTGGAGTACACCAAACAGCCTGCCACATCTACTGTCCCCCCAGCAGCATTCTGAAACGTACAGCGTTCCTTGCTGTGAAGGCACCAAACCGTGCACATGAATGAAGTACACTGCAACCGTTCCATTACCTAGAGCGACGGAGGCCAGGGAGATGGTTTTTCGTACGTTTGGGCCGGCGGCGACGGAGCGTTCGAACGGCACGGTGGAGTTGTCCCCGCTGTTGTATATTGTTCTGTGCAGATGGTGCTCATGCTGTTTGTTGCAGCAAGTGCGTTGTCTAATTCGAATATTGTTGTGTAGTGTATGCCTCTATATTGCACCGAAAAGCTTGCTGTTTGCGTAGACTGCGCAGTCCGCGGCAGTCTACAAAGACTGGGCGTGATTGAGGACTGCTGTGGAGAAGCGCTGGTGAGAGCCGCACGAATACTTCCGGGCGTCCTGGCGTTGACGCATCTCGCTGGTCTGCCTGGTGCATACGAGAAATCGCTTATTGAAAATATGGTGCGGCGTTGAGATCGTCTAGAAACGTGCGGCAGCGCCTGCTGCTAGGGCCTTGCTTCTTACTCAGATGCCCGAGAGCAGAGAGGGGAAGTTATAATGGGACGGTAATCCTGTTGCCGTGTAATTCATACACGCGAGCCTGGTACTGTTCGCTGCAGCGAGTATGTTTGCGCGTCGAACTATCCAGGGCTATTCTATATCTGGAGCGGGTTGAGTAGATAGACGCTCATTCGCGGTCTCCTCTGCGCCCTTTGCTGAAGCATAGGTTAAAACGAAGAACCGTGTGAAGCATCAGTGGTGAGCCGGGTTAGACCTTCATCGCTGATATACCTACTACTGACTAGGCGCGGATTTTCGAAAACGCTATGCCCTGAACGCAATCCCGGGGACTGAATTATCATGGGTGGTCTGTAAGGCAGCCAAGACATGATCCGGCGATGCTGCAATCGTTTCAATCTGCGCGACTGCGCTCGGCGTAGTAGGTACGGTATGTTAAAGCAGCACCGTAATGTGGGTAGTGCTTCCGTGTGCGCATCGCGGCACGCTAGCGCTGTGTTGTGTTTTGCAGGCAGTGCGTTTTCGCATTGTAGCATCTGTGTGCATTATCTGTCTGAAGTGAGCCGTTCAGGCTGGCACTTCTACGCACTTCTTTCTTCGCCCATCTGAAGAACGAATGCTGGCTAAGGAACACTGGGAAGAAACATCGGTCAGGTCAGCACAAATTGTCCCAAGCATCTCCATGCAGACGTGCATCGCTGCATTGCCTGCCGCAGAGCAGAGACTGCTTTGCGAGACTTTGATTTCCTAATCGGAATGCGGGAAACCAGTCAGCATTTGTTGCCCGCACGCCAGCCAAATACGAGTAAACTATGTAAACGTTGCACAAGCGAAGGGTGGTGGCACCTTGTTCTATACCGCGTTTGCGGAAGCCGAAAGGACAGCATGGCATAGCTTCGCAGAGCGGCTCCTGCTGTCCAGCATTCGCGGACTAACAGGATCGTCATGCTGTTGGTTGCAGACAGTGCGCCTTGCATTCCACGTTCCGACAGCATTATGCGTTAGGGACTGTATTGACAAGCCGGGGAATTCTCGGCATTCCCAGTCGTGGGTGTCTATTCATTTTCACGGATATGGGGGTCCTTGTGACGAAGCGCTCATAAATCGTTTTGAGCATCTGCAGTTGGCTACACATTGCCCGTCTGCCTGCTGCAGAACAAGAACTACGTCGTAGGGCGTTAGTGTGTGCAACTTTGTGCGGGTGATGCAGTCAGCCTGGTCTGTCTTTAACGCCGCCAGCGGTCCATGAACGAGCGACGCTGCAACTGCGTCAACAGTCGCGGGTGCGGTGGCTGCTGGGAACTTGCCACATAGCGAATTTTCGCGCAGCTGATAGGGCTCGTTTGACGGGCATTGTAGAGGGGCTCCTGCTGTCGTGTATTTATTGATGCACAGTCTCACCATACTGTTGCTGCAGGACGTGCGTTTCCGCCCTGCAATATCTGCGTATAAATTTTGTTGGAAGCTCACCGAGCTTTCACGCGGTTCTTCATAGTCCATTCGGTGCCAGTCCGTATAGACTGATGACTAAGGAATGCTGTTAAACAGCATCGGCTGGTTTGCAGGTGTACGGGTTTCGCTTGTCTGCCTGCTGCCACTCAGCTAGCGCTAAGAGAGAGTGCTACGTTTTCAGCGAAATGGTGGCGGCACAGTGAAGTCGATGTATCTTTCAGGTAGTTGAAAACGGGTGAGTGAACGACGCTGCGCCTTGTACCTTTGGAAGGCAAGCTTGAGGAGGCCAAGCGAACAGGTCCTGCTGTCGCATATCCATGGATGCACAGGCTGGCCATGTTTGTTGGTACAGGCAGTGGGTTTCATGTGGCAATACCTTCGTGGATTATCTTGATAGACTGCATCGATGAACCTGCTCGTGCTGCGCATTTCTCTCTCCTAGGGTCTATTCAGTAGGGTTAGATTGATGGACGCTGGGCAGAAGCATCAGCAATTCACGTACGTAACATTTCGAGCATCTGCATTTGTAGCGCCTTGCTAATATGCCTGCGGCTGACCGAATACCTAAGACGTTCGGTTTTCAGCGCAACGCACGCGAGGCAGTCAGCGTAGCGAGTCTTTAAGGCAGCCCACCACGCATGAAGGACAGGCGCTGCAACCGTATCAATCTGTGGCGCGGCGGGTGAAGCAACCAACGTTCTACTTAACCCCCTTTCGAGCGGTGGAGACTGGGCATTAGAGAAACACTGTAGCACGGCTCCTGCTGCCGTGTTTGTAGTGGAGCGCAGGCTCGTCATCCTGCTTGCGGCAGTTGGTGCGTTTCCCCACTCGAGTGCCTCCGTATATTCTGTATGTAGAGAGTGCACGTCTGCCGGGCGCTTGTACAGAGCCCCTTCAGCGCCCGCATCTAAAGTAAAGATTGGCTGAGGAACGCTCCGAGGAAGCAGCGGCGATGCCCGGAAAAATTGTCCTCGGGTAGGCTTAGAGGGAATGCGATGACAGCACAGTAGAACCCGCTTGCTGTCGCATATTTATAGAGGCGCATGATCGCCAACTGCAGGAGGTGCGTTTTTACTTTGCAACACCACTGTGGTTTACGTTCCAGCTGGGCACCCATCATCCTGACAGTTCTCCGCATCCCATTCTGTGTGCATTTGTAAACTATCGGCTGATTGAGGAACGCTGTGACGAAACGACGGTGAGACCCACACAAACCATTCTGACAATCTGCACCTAGTAACGCAGGACTGGGGTGCCTGCTGCAGATGAAAGCCGGCTTGGCGGCATTGTCCTGTTTTCAGCGCAGCACGGTCAACGCAATCACGGTGGCCTGTCTTAAAGGCAGCCAGACGAGCCTGGACGAGCGACACCGCAACTGTGTGAATAGGTCCGGCTGCGGCTGGAGGGTGCGCGGGTATTAACCGATTTTCGCTCAGCGAAAAAGGCACGTTTGTGGCTCGTTGTTGGGCAGCTCCTGCTATTGGATATTCATGGAGGCTCATGCTCCCCAATTTGGTCTGCTGCAGAACGTGCGTTTGTGCACTGCACTACCTAGGGATATTAGGATATTATTTGTCTAGCGTGCACCAATCAGCTTGCCAGTTCGTTGCATTCCCCCCTGCGCCCGTTTGTATAGGTTGATTGACAAACTCTGTGAAGACGCACCGGCGAGAGCCGTCCAATTCAGTCGGAGCGCCTGAAGTTAGAGAAGGCGTGCTTGTGTCCCTGCTGCTGACCAGGAAATTGTGAGAAGTGTGTATTTTTAAGCGCAGGGCGGGTGCCACAGCAAGCGTGGCCTGTCTTGGATGGAGCCAGACAGGCAAGAACAGGCGACGCAACGACTGTGTTAAAGTGTAGCGGAGGCAGGTGCGAGCGTGGAACTTCGCGAAGCGAAGAGAACATGTTAGAGCTGCTCCTGCATTTCGGTGCAGATGCTTGCCATGCTGTGTTCGGAAGTTCGTGCGTGCTGGCGCTACAATAGCTTTGTAGTATACCTGCCCGGAGTGCGCTGGCCAGCCCTCGTTGCGGCAGTCTGAAAAGACTGCCACTGAGCACCTGCACGTGGACGCGCCTTTCGTGTCTTTACATTGCAGACCAGACGCCGGTTAATGGAGATGATGCGTGTTCAGCTTAGTGCGGCGATGCACTCAACCTGGCCGCTGTTCAAAATGAAACAGAAAGAGCGACGCGGTGAAAATGAAAATATGTGCGGAAGCTGCCACTGTTATCTTGCTTCTTATTCAGCTGTCGCGAAGCCAATATGACTCGGCAGAATGGCACAGTAACACAGCTCCTGCTTTGTACTATCATGTGCACGCAAGCTGGGGATATTGCTTGATGCATCCAGGGTGTTATCGCATTACACCATCTTCTTGTCAGCCGTGTTTCTAGATGCGGCGGGGCAGGCTGCTGGGAGCTGCTTCCTAGCCAAGTTTTTGGTTGGTTGAGAGGTAGCGTTGCAGCAGCAATGTAGAGCGCTTCCTGTTGTCTTTTATACATGTAAGGAGGTGCGCACCATGTTGTTTGCTGCAGCACGTGAGTGTCTGGACTGCAGTATCCCCGTAGATTCTCTATGATCTGTGCACCGACCCGCCTGCTGCCTCTACAATTTCCCTTCTGTGGCCATTTGCAAAGTAGAGTGGGACTGCGGAAAGCTGTGAAGAAAAATCCGTGAGGCTCAGACGAATCGTGCCAATCGTCTGCAGGTGGGTGAGCGTCGCTAGTCTGCATAATACAGGTCAGAAAAAGCTTGACGCGGACGATATGTTTTTCCGTAATGCGGGCGGGACAGTCAGCATGGTGTGTCTAGGAGGCAGCCAAACACGCAAGAACGAGCGACGCAGCAAGATTGTCGACAGATACGGCGCCCCTTGCTAATGGGCGCTTGGCGCTTGGCCAAGTTTCGGGTAGTTAAGTGGGCACGCTAGAGCGGCTTCTCCGGAGGTATACTCATGGAGATAATGCTCCTCCTGCTTGCTACAGCAAGTGTGTTTCCACAGTGCTCCAGTGTCATATTGTATCTGTCGAGAGTGCACCGATCACCCTCTTGCCTCTTTGCACCACTCTCAAGGCCAATCTGTAAAGTGTGAGTAGACTGAGGAACGCAGTGAGGAAGCACCACCGATCCCCGCTGAGATTGAGCATCTGCAGGTAGACACCCCGCTTATCAGTGTGCCGCCGACAAGAAATTGCTCGTCGAGCATGCTGTGTTTTCAGCCTGGTGCGGGCGGTACAGTCAACGCGTCCTGTCTTTAGCCAGTACGCTAAACATCGATGAACGAGCGGCGCTGCAAGCTTGTTAATACGTGGAGCAGCGAAGGCAGGTGGGTGGTTGGCTTTTAACCAAGTGTGGGGAGGCGGAGATGGGCGGTTCGCCCGGGAATGTTAAGCACCTTCTGCTGTTGCAGGTACGACGAGGCAGGTGTTCTCCGTTTTGCGTGCTGCAGGGAGTGCGTTTCGCCGCGCTGTGTGTCTTCGTAAATTATCTATGCCGAGTTGGCCGACACGTATGCCGCATTTGCGCACTGCTTTGGACTGCCGTTTAGAAAGAATAGGCTGGGCGCTCCTTTGAAGAAACAGCGGCGAGGTTGGCACAAATCATTCCGAGAATCTGCGCCAAGAGGCGAATCGTTAGTCTGCCTGCTGCAAACCGCAAACCGCTTCGGGGGGATGTTCCCATTCCAGCTTAGTGCGGGAGACTCAACCAGCGTTGCCTGTCTCTAAAGTAGCCAAACATGCTTGGACCATTCGCGCCTGGTGACGAGGCTGCAGCCCCGCTTCAACTAGTGACGCTGCAACGGCCGGGCCAGGTTGGTGCTTGGCTCCTAGCCCGTCATCGGGGAGCGGAGGGTGCGTGTTAGAGCGGGATGGTAGAAGGGCACGTGGCGTCTTATGCGCATGGAGGTGCATGCCATGTTGCTCTCCATGTCACGTTTCCCAGGGAGTGGGTATCTGTACTGCAATTTTCCCGCAGACTGTCCTGCGTAACGTCGATTCTGCCTCTTCTACTCAGTCGCTTCTGCATCAGCCCTATAGAGTATATGTTAATTAAGAAACGCCTCGAGGGAGCAGTAATGGAAACCGCACGAATCTTTCAGAGCACCTGCAGGTAGATACGCGGCGGCGGGATGTCTGCACGAGACCAGAAATCGTTTCGCCGCCACCCTGTGTTTTCAGAGTAGTGCAGGCCTGCCATTAGGTGCGCCATGTCTATGGGGCAGCTAAACATAGGTGAACGAGCCACAATGCATGCGCGTCAATACGAAGCGCAGCGGAAACAGGTGGGAATTCAGCTCTGTGCCAAACAAATTTGGGAACGCCGAGAGCCCAGGTGTGGCCAGAACGGTAGACCGGCCCCTGTCATATATTCACGTGTGCACAGGCTCACCGTGTTGTTTTCTGGAGGTGGTGCGTTTTCGCGCCGTAATGGCTTCGTGTAATTTATATTGAGTAAGGGCATCTCCATCTAAAGAGCAAGTTAGTAAATGCAATGACGAATTAGCGGTACCGCATGCGCAGGTCGTTCCGAGCACTGGCATTTCGACCTGCCTTACTGGTCTGCGTGTTGCAGACCAGAACCCGCTGAGTGCGATTATTGTGTTTCCAAGTTATTGCGGGTGATGCACTCACCGTGGCCGGCCTGTAAAACAGCCAGACAAGTGTACACAGGCGACGCACCTAACGCGCGGTGGCAGAGGCTGGAGGGAGCGTTGCAATGGTACGGGTAATGGAGAGAGCACTTTCGAGCTACCCCGTAGAGGTGATCCTCACTTTGTATTTGCACGTAGGCCAAAGCCAGCAATTTTACTTGCCGAAGAAAGTGCGCGTCTGCATCGCTATAACAGAGAATGTCATATCGCTGGAATGCCTCGCCCAGTTTGTCCCTACTACTCACAGGATTTTCCAGTCAACGTATCGCCCATCTATGGTGAACATGTTGATTGAAAACTCCTGTGAAGAGGCGCCGGTGGGCCCCGCACAAGTCGGTCTGAGCATCAGCACCTAGATATTCATTGCCGGTCTGATTGCTGGAAGCCAAACACCCTTTGGCGAGAGTGTTACTTGTTCAGCGTAGTGCAAAAAATGCAGTTAGCATGGCCCGCCTTTAGGGGCGATGGAAGCGGCTGGTGGGGGCCTGGTTCATCGCGACGCCCCCAGCAGCGTTGATGGAATTCTAGAGCGGCCCGGTAGGGCGGCTCCTGGAGGTGCGAGGAATGCTGCTTCCTGTAGGCGGTGCGTCTTCGCATTGAAGTACCTTCGCGCATTGCATGCACGGAGTGCAGTGGCAAGGCTGCCGCATCAGGGCATTGTTCTTCTGGGGTATTTAATCGTTGTAGGTCGATTGAGAAACGCTGTGATGAAGTAGCGCTGTGGCCTCCACACAGGTCGCTTCGAGCGTCATGATTTGGGCCTCCCTCTGTGGTAGGCTTACTGAAGGCGTTTGCCGCTTAGTGCGGCAGACGCAGGCCGCGTAGCCGGCATTGAAGGCAGCCAAAGACGACGGGCAAGCGCCGCTACAAATGCGTCAATACGTGGGTTAGCGGCAGCCACCTTTGGCTTCCATGCTCGTCAAATTTCGGGAGGTGGATGTAACAGGCGAGCTTGCCATTGTGCTTGCTGCAGTTTGTGCGTTGTTACCCTACCAGTAGCTGCGTGCTGTATGTACTGGGAGTGTACTGACAAGCGTGGCCGCTCTACGCAGTCCCTGCTGCTCCGCTTATAATAGGTTAATTGTGGAACGCTGTGAAAGAGCATTGCCGAACCCGGGAGAAATCGTTGCCAGGATCTGCAGGCGGACACGGCGTTCGCGCTTACGTGCAGCTGCCCAGTTGCAAAAACGTTGCGCACCTAACGTAGTGCCTGCGATGCAAGAACGTAGCTTACTGTAAGGGCACCCAAGCAAACGTGAACGAGCCACGCCGCAACCGTCATGCGCGGATTAGCGATAATTTGTCGGATCGTGGCTCATAGCCACGTTTCTGGAGGTGGGAGGGCACGTTTTGATGGTGCGGTAGAGCGGGACGTCATGTTGCGTATGCGTGGCGGCGCATTGTCCCCATGTTCTTTGCTTTAGGTAGTGTGTCCTTGTACTGCAGTTTTTTCGTGTATTGTATCTCACTGGAGTACACTGATCAGGTTGTCGCTTCGATTGAGTCGCTTTTGTGCCCGGCTTTAGAGCCCCACACAAATTATTCCGAGTATCTGCAAGTGAACCAGCTTCACCGATCGGCCTGCTGCACACCAGAAACCGCTTTGCGAGAGTGCTGCGGTTTTAACGGGGCGCCGTATGATGCAACCAGCGTGGCCTGTCTTTAAGACAGCGTTCTCGTCGCAACCGCGTCATGCGTGTAGCAGCCCATTCGGGTAATGGCGCGGGTGTTTGTCAGGACGTGCGTTTTTTGCAGTGCAGTATCTTTATGTCTGGATGGCTCCGCCAGTTTGGAACTTTTGCGCAGTCCGCTTCGCGGCCATCTGTAGGCTACAGGCATGTTGGGGAGTGCTGACAGGAAGCAGCGGTGGGATGCGCTCAAATCGTTCCAACCATCTGCATGTGGGCGTGTCGCGAAGGTCTGCTAGTGGCAAAACACAAAACCTTTCGTGGGGGTGTTGTTCAGCTGCGACGAGCTCCCCTTTGCAACTAAGATTGGGGCAGCAAAGAGGGCACGTTAGAGCGGAGCAATAAAACAGTTCCTGCTGTAGTTCATTCGCAGAGGCGTGGGATCGCCATGTTGTTTGCTGCAGGCCGTGCGTTCCCCCTGTGTAGTGGCTCCGTACATCGTGTTTGCTGCGCACCAATCATTCTACCGCCTTTCTTCTATGAGCACATCCATATACCATAGCTTGATTGGGTAACGCCTTGGAGAAGCAGCGTGCGGCCCGCACAACTCAGTCCCAGCATCTGCACGTAGAGACGCCTCGCTCGTTGCCTTGTGAGGGAGCAGAATTCGCCCAGCGAAACGTTTTTACGGCGACATGGGGACGCAGCCAGCGTGGACAGTCGCAAATAAGCAGAACGTGCTGGCAATATGTGCAGCAGGGGAGGCTGTTGGGTGCTCTGCTCTTTGCCATCTTCGAGGTGTTTAAGCGGCCACATTGGAGCGCCACTGTAGAGCAGCTCTTCCTCCCATTATATATATGTACATATATGACGAAATAGGCCCGGCATGCTGCCCTCTGCAGCTAGTGCGTCACCACATACCAGTAGCTGCTCACCGAATCCGTCATGAAGGCACCGATCAGCGTGGCACTTCTATGTAGTCCTTCCTAGGGCTACGTACAGATTTTAGGTTTCAGATTGCGAAACGCTGTGACAGTTCTCCGGTGACGCCTCCACAAGTCGTTCTGAGCTTTCTGCACATAGAAACACACCGCTGGATATGCCTGCTGTGAAACGCGAAAACGTTGGAAGGGATGCTCTGTTTTCTACGTAGTGCAAGGGACGCAGCCAGCGTTGGCTGTCTTTAGAGCAGATAAACAACAGCGACGCGGCTAGCGTATCGGTGAGTGCAGCAGATGAGGCTGCTATGCAGATAGGCTTTTTGACAACCTGCGGGCCGTGCGGTTGATCCTAAGGCGGCACAATAACCCGGCTCTTACACGCGTCGCAAGTTTGCAATGTTGTTCGCTGCAGCTTGTGGGTATCCGTAGTTGACTATCTGCGTATATTATCTGCATGGAGGGTACCGGCCAGCGTGGTACTTCTACGCAGTCCTTTCTGGGCGAGTGTGCATATACATATATATCCATATGCAGTATAGGCCTACTGTGGAACTCTGTTGAGAAGCGTCGGCATTGGCTGCTTCAGGCTTTTCGAGCGTATTCACGTTGGCACGCCACTGTGGTCTGCCTGCTTCTGGCCGACGAACGCGTAACGAGAAGAGTTTTTTTGTGCGTAGTGCGGGCGACGTAATCGGCGTCCCATGTCTTAAGGGCTGCCAAATACGCGCAGACGAGTGATACTGCAGGCGCGTTGATAGGTGCGACAGATGAGGCTTGTTGGGAGTGTTTTGCTCCTAGCAACATTTTGGAAGGAGGAAGGACAGGTTAGCTCGGCATGGTAGAGTGGCACAAGCTGTCGCATTTACATGGAAGCACTTTCGCGCTGCGGTGTCTGCAGGGCGTGCGTTCCCTCACCGCACTATCGGTGTTTTGTACCTGCCTGGTGTGTACCGATTAGCCTGCCTCCTCTACGCCGCTTTCTTTGCTGCAGCGGCGTGACGCACGCTGCGAAGCCCCCGCGGTGTATCCCGCACCAATCGTTTTGAGGATCTGCAGGTAGCGACGCTGGGATGCCTGCTGCATGGCAGGAGAGGCGCACACAAATGCTTCCGAGCAACCGCATGTTACAAGGGCTCGCGGGGCACTTTAGTGCCGGCGAGGAGCCACTTGGGTGAGCGTTTCTGTTTCCGGCGGATTGCGGGAGATGCAGTCAACGTGGCCTGCCTTCAAGGCAGCCAAGAACGGAAGAACGAAGCCTCTTCGGCTGATGCTTTTGCTAGCTTTGGCGGAACTTTTTGAGCTTCGCCATGTTTTTTTGCTGCAGGCGGTGCGTTTCCGCACTGAAATCGCTTCATGCCTTTGCTGCCCGGATTGCTCCAAACAGTCTACCGCCTATATTCACTACCTATAGAATATAGGCTGAGTGGGGAGCGCTGTGAAGAACCGCCGGTGAGGCCAGCACAAAATCGTCCCGAGCATCTGTGCGCGGATGTGCACCGCTGACCTGTCTCCTGTAGATCAGAGCGCGTCTAGAGTAGATGTGTTTTCTGCTTAGCGCAGGGGACACATTCGGCTCAGCCTGTCATTAAGGCGTACACGCGTGTACGAGCAACGGTGCAAGTGCTTCAATTGGTGCGGCGGCCAGGATTGGTAGGGGAATGGCTCTGAACAAGCTTCCGGGTGGTTTGGTGGGAGCGTAATACCAGCAGGGTAGAGCGGCTCCTGCCTTCGTATATTAACGGGTGTTCAGGCTCAACATCTTGTTTGTTGCAGACTGTGCGTTTCCGCAATGCACCAAAGGCGCATGCTATATAATTTGAGTACCCCGATCAGCCTGCTGCTTTTGGGTAGTCCTTGCTGCTGCTATCTGTAAAGCATAGACAGACTGGGCAACGTAAAAAAGTAGCGGTGAGGCCCACACCTGTCATTCCTAGCATCCTCAGGCTGTCCCACTTGGCTTGCCTGCGTGCTGCATACCAGATGCGGCTTAGGGGAAATCCTGTATTTCCACAGTGATGGGCGCAACGCGATCAGCATAGCCTCTTTTTAAGGCATATAAGCACGCGTGAACAAGAGACGGTGCAACCCTCTCAACACGCGCGGCGCCGGTGGGTGCGTGGCTTCTAGCCAAGTTTTGCTAAGCGCATACGGCACGTTTGGTCTGCACGTTAGAGGCTCCGGCTCGCATGTACTCGTTGATGGATGTGCGTGCCATGTTACGTCCCCCAGGGAGTGGGTGGCTGCAGTTTCTCCCCAGATTGTGTCTGCTTGGCAGCGGCGAGTCTGCCGCTTCTAATCGATCCCTTGTGCCCCAGTCTGTAGAGTATATGTTGATTGAGAAACAGCGTAAGGAAGTAGTGGCAGGGCCTGCACAAATCTTTCAGAGTATCTGCACGTATGTACGCGGCGCCAGTCTTCCTGCAGTAGTCTAGATACCGTCTAGCCAGTATGCGGGCTAATAATTAAGCGTGATGGTATGTTTACGAAGGAGCTAAACATTAGTGAACGAGCCACGGTGCAAGCACGTCAATTCGTGCCTTAGTCGAGGCAGGTGGGAGCTCAGCTCTTTGCCAAATTTGGGGAATCACTGAGGCCAATTAAGGATAGCATGGTAGATCGGCTCCTGCTGCCATATATATTGATGGGCCCACAAGCGCCCTGGTTCGTTTGTTGCAGGCAGTGCGTTCGTTCCCGCATTGCAGCGTCTTTGTGGATTTTACATCGCAGCACAGCACCGGTCAGCGCACCTTCCCGGCAGTCCTCTCCGCTGCTGTCTATGGACAGGCAGGCTGGGAAGTGCTGCGAAGCATCAGCGGTGAGGCCCGCTCAGTGCATTTTCCTGTGGAAGTGACTGTCGGGTTCACCTCGTGAACAGAAGCTGCTCCACGGAGTGTCTGTGTTTCCGGCGTAAGCGCCGGCGAGTCGGTCGGCGTGGCAAACATACGTGAACGGGAGACGCTACACCCGTCTCTATGCGTGTGGCGGCGACATCTGGTGGGCGCCTAGCTCTTTGGCAAGGCTCGTGCAGTGCCGAGGGCATTGCAGCACGGCACCGTAGAGCTGCTCCTGCTGTCGTATTTACATGGACGGAGATGCTCGTTGTGTGGATTGCTGCAGGCAGTGCGCTTCCGAAATTTCCCCCTGTACTGCCTGTCTCGATTGCGCTCATCAACGTGCCGCTTCAACACACCCCTTCGCAGAAAAGGTTGCTTGAGATTGCCGAGCCGCTGGAGAAGCCAGAACAGATCCTTTTCACCACATGCACCGCGCCATGCACCGCTGATCGATTCAGCGAGCATACAGTGTGTGCAGCGTAGTGTGGGAGACAGAGTCAGCGTGGGCTAGCGTTAGAGCTGCCGACAAGCGTGAACTGGAGAATCTGCCAGCGTGTCGATAGGCTCTGGAGAGGAGGCTGGCGGGTACATTTTTGGGTGGTTGAGGGGGAGCAGTTGGGGGGCGCCGTACAGCACCGCGTCGTCGTATTTTCATCGATGCGCAGGTTTGCCCTGTTGGCCGGTGCAGGCAGTGCGTCTCCGCATTGCAGCATTTTCGCCTACTATGTGCCTGTTGTGGACAGATGAGCGAGCCGCCTCAATGCAGGCTTCTTCGCCGCCAGAAATTCAGTATAGGCAGGTTGAGAAAGGCCGTGAAAGAAAATGCCTTTGAGCACTCCACACATCCTGTCGAACATCCGGGAGTAGAGATGCGCCGCTGATTTTGGCTACTGCAGAATTTAAGCTGGTTTAGGCGAATGCTGCGTTTCCGCCGTTCTGCGGGCGATTCAATGAGCTTAACGACAACCGCTCGTATGGGTTTGGATGAGCGACGCTGCAGGCGTGCCGGTGGAAGTGGCAACGACACATGGAGGGATAATCCTTCCTAGCCAGGTTTGGGGAGGCCGAGATGGCTGCGTATTGCAGCACTAGAAAGCGGCTGCTGCTGTTCCGTGTACGGCGGGGCACATGTTTCCCCTTTCACTTTCTGCAGATAGTGCGTTTGCGCGTTGCACTGTCTTCGAGTATTATGTGCGTGGAGTTCCCCGACTAGCCTGCTCTTAGCCTTCTTTCTATAAATGGGGCAATGCCGCGAAGAAGCACGGGAAAGGCCGGCGTAAATCGTCCCGGCCACCTGCAGGTAGTCCCGCGTCGCCAGTTTGCCTTCTGCAGAGCAGAAGTGGCTCAGCGGACTGCTTGTATTTTCTGCGTAGTGAGCTTGACGCCGTCAGCTTGGCCTGCTTTTAATGCAGCCACAGACACGTGAAGGGCCCAAGGTGAAACCATCTCTACGCGAGGCGGCGCAGGCTGGCAGGATTATGATTTTTAGCCACGTTTGAGGGAGTGAAGAAGTCGCGGTAGAGAGCCACTGTGGAGCGGCCTCTGCAGGCGTGTTTCTAGATAGGCGCCCCCTCGCCTTCTCTGCTGCAGGCAGTGAGTTTCTGCATCCCGGTGCATCGCTATGCTGTACCTGCCGTGTGACGACTAGTCTATCGGCTCTACGCCTTCCTTTCTCACGCGTTAATACAGTATTGTGCAGTTGAGACAAGGTGCGAGTAAGCGCAATTGGGCCCCCCCAAAAAATTCCTATTAGTTTCACGTAGCCTCGCCTAGCGGCTTTACATGCTGCTGACCTGGAACCGCTTTGTGGAAATGTGTTTTAGGCGTAGTGCTAGCAATGCAGTCAGAGCTGGCTCTCTTTGTGGCTCTCAAGAACGCGCGAACATCCGACACTGCAAGCGTGCCAATAGGGGTAGCAGCGAAGGCAGGGGAAAGCTGAGGCCTTTGCGAACTTTGGGGAGGCCAAGCGGGCAAGGTGTCGTGGCTCCGCAGGGCGGTTGCTGCATATATTTTTGGAGCAGCACATGCTTTCCGTGCTGTGATCTGCAGGGGGTGAGTGACCGTCCTGCAGTGTCTGTGTGGATTGTCCTCGCTTCACCGACCACACTGCTTTTCCTGCTCAGTCCCGGAGAGGACACGTTAGAGAGGCGCCGGGAAGTGGCTCATGTATAGGGATTAATTCTGCTTCCACCAGCCCCAGCCTCCGCACGTAATTAGGTGGTTGCATCGCCGTTCAGTGAAGTAACGTTTTTGATAAGGTGATCTATAAATATATCAATTGCTTGCTGCGAATTACGAGGCCATCGCCCATCTCTAGAGTATAGGTCAATTGTACAACTCTAGGGGGAGATCCCGGTGAGTTCCACACTTATCGCTCTGAGTATCTGCACCTGGGCATCCATCGCTGTCCTGCCTAGTGCAGACTAGTCCCCGACTAGGGCGAATCTCGCTTCTTAGCGTAGTAGGGGGGATACCGTAAGCGTAGCTGCTCTTAAGGACAACGAAAGCGCGTACAGTAGAGACGCTGCAAGAGGATCGATAGTTGCGGCAGGGGAGACTGCTGGGTGCTTGGCTCTTGGCCAGTTTTCCGATAACTGAGAGAGCGTAGGAGAGGGGCACGGTAGAGTGCCTCGTCATGTGGTATATTCATAGGGGTGCATGGGGTACATGGTCCCCATGCCGCTTTCTGCAGATAGTACGTTCCTCCATAGCAGTGTCCCAGGATATTATCTGATTGGAGTGGATCGATCATGCTTCCAATGCGATCCTCCGCGCACTAGTCTGTATACTATACGTTTGTTGAAGAATCCTGTGGAAAAGCGCCGGTGACGCCCGCGTGAATCGTTCTGAGCAAGTGGACGCTCCTCGTTAGTCTGCCTGCAGCAGACTAGGACCGCTGTTGCGCTTTGAACGTAGTGCGGTCGGCGCAGTCAGCGTGACCTGTTCTTATGTTAGTAAAAAACATGCATTAACGAGCAACGCTACAACTGTGTCAATGCACGCTTCAACGGAGGCAGTTGCGAGCTGGGCTCTTGCCATGTGTCGGGAAGCGAATCGAGCATGCTAAAGGGACAACGAACAGCGGCTCCGTCGGTACTATATTCTTGAATGTGACCGCCATCCATGCTGTTTCCTGCAGGCGGTGTGTTTTCGCGTTGCAGTGTCTTCGTGTTTTATATGCGCGGAAGATCCTGTCCAGCCTGCCGCTTAAGTGCTCACAGCGGGGGTCTATGCAGTATCGGGATGTTGAAGAATGCTGTCAAGACGCACTAGTGAGGCCCGCACAAGTCGTTCCGGGCATCGGCAGGTGAACGACTCTGGCTAGTCTGCCTGGTGCAGGCCATTACCAGCTTAACGAGAGTTTTTAAATGCGGTATTGGGCGGTTTACACAGAAAACGTGGGCTGTCTGTAGGGCAGCCAAGCGCGTGTAGGGGGGTGACGCTGCAGACGTATGCACCGGTGAGGCAGCGCAGCCCGGTGCGAGCTTTCTTCTTAGCCATCTAGCGGGTATGGGGGAGGGCCTGTTTGAGCGGCATGGTAGGGCGGCTCCTGCAAACTTATTGAAAGGAAGGCAAATGCTCGCAATGTTCTTTAGTCGGTGAGTCTCCGCAGTGCAATGTTCCGGTACATTGCGTGCGTTGTGAAATGTTCAGTCTGCCACTTCTTCGCAGTACGCTCTGCGCCCACATTTAGAGTATAGGTGGATTGGGGAACGCTGCGAAAAAGTACGGGTGATGCGTACACGACCCCGTACGTGGCTAACATAAGCCAGGCACGTGATTTTCCCCGAGATAGGTTTGAAGAAGCGGAAGAGGCACTTCAGGGCGGCATGCTGTAGCGGGCCCTGCATCAGTATGCCCACTGATACGTAGGCTCGCCATGTTGCTTGTTCCAGGAAGTGCGCTTCAGGATTCCGGTATCTGCATATACGATCTGAAGGGAGGCCGCCGAAAGCCCTGTCGCTTCTACGCAGTCCTCTCCGCATTATCTTGTAAAGCATAGTTGGGTTCAAAAATCCTGTGAAGAAGACCGACGAGGTCCGCACATATCATACAGTACGGCGGCTTTTGGAGCTGTAGTTTTTGGTAGTCTAGTGCTGTGCACGTTGAATGCTTCAGGCTGTGCGCTTCCGCATTGAGTAGCTGCATATGCTATACGGTTTTAGGGCATCGATCTGCTTGGCACTTATACATAGCTTGATTGACGAACGCTCTGCAGAAGTAGCGGTGGGGCCTGCAAAAATAGTTCCCAATATCTGCACCTACACCAGGCTTGCTGGTCTGCTTTGCACATACCCAAAACCGATTGACGAGCGTATTGTGGGCTTGCAGCATAAGGCGGACGACGCATGGAGCGTGGCCTGTCTCCAGCCGAACACAACAGAGCGAGCGACGCTGCACGGTAGGTGAGTCAGCTCCTGCTGCTAGGTGCTGGGCTCTTCTCCACTTTTCGGGTGGTTGTACGGGCACGTTGGCGAAGCATGGTAGAGCGGCGCTTGCAGTGCATGCAGGGACGCAAACGCCTTCCATGCTCTCTGCTGCAGCAAGTGCGTTTCGGCGTAGCAGTAGGCGCGCATTCTATGCGTCAAAGATGCACCGATCAGCCGGTCACTTTTACCTTGCCCTTCCTGTAGAATCTGTAAAGTATTCGTGGGTTGCGAAACGCTGGAAAGAAGCGCCGGGGAGGCCGCCACAAATGGTCTCGGCCATCTGCGCTTAGTCACGCCACGCTGGTCTGCTTGCAGCAGCACAGGAATCTCTTAGCAAATATGGTGTGTCTCCAGCATGGTGATGACGACGCATTGGAGTGTGCGCTGTCTTTAGAGCATTCAAACACGCGTGAACAGCCGACGCTTCAACTATTGCGATGGCGCGCCAGGGGAGGCTGGGCAATGGCTGCAGGATTTCGGCAGGCGTCGGGCGGCTGACAGGCCGTGTTAGAGCGGCGCGGGGCCTGCAGCGGCACTTGCTCCCCACCTGATTTGCTACAGAAGGTGCGTTTCCCAGTTGGAGTACATGCATGTACTGTTTGTTTGGAGGGCACCGGCCAACCTGGCATTTCTACGCAGCCATCTGTGCATCACCTGTTAAGTATGATTGGTTTGAAAAACGCTGGAAAATGGCGGCGGTGGGGCCCCCATACATCGCTCCCACCATGGGACCTATACCCTCCTCACTGGCTTACCTGCTGTAGACCCAAAAATGACTAGCAAAACGTCTGTGGAGTTTCAGCGTAGGTTAGCCGAAAACCAGCAGAGTGGCCTACCACACATATAATCACACAGGCGTGTAGAAACGAGGCCTCAAGCGTTGCGACCTGTGTGACAGCGGATTGCGATGCATGCTGGACTCTGAACCACCCTGCGGGTGGCTCATTGGGCACGTTTGCGGAATGTTTGCAGCCGCACAGGAGAGGGTGTCCGGATGTGGCATACTCAGGGTTGTCCACCCTCGCTGTGTTGCTCGTTGCAGGATGTGCGCTTTCACATTGCACTATCTGTATCTGCGTGTAACATCTACCGGCAGGGCGCAAATAAGCTTGCCTCTTCCATGCAGTCCCATTTGCGTCTAGCTGTAGAACATTTGTTGATTTAGCAACGCTGCGAAGAAGCACCGCTGAGACCCGCACAAATCATCCCGGCCATCGGCATAGAGATGCGCCTCGGTGGTATGCCTTCCCTAAACAGGAAACGGACAAACCAGACTGTTGTATGTTCAGCATGGGGAAGGCGGCTCAGGCAGCGTGGCCTGCCTTTGGGTCAGCCAAACAGGCGTGAGCGCGCAACGCTTTAAGCGTGTCAATATATGCGGCAGCGGCGGCGGGTGGGTACCTGGCGCTTCGAAACATTTCGGGTGGGTGAGAGCGAATGCTGGAGCCGCACGCTAGAGGGGCTCTTGCTGCACGGCGTGCATATGCTCGCCATGCCCTTGGCTTCAGCGTGTGAGTTTCGCCGCAGCAGCGTTGGCGTATATCATCCATCTGCTTAGATGGAACCAATTAGCCTGGCGCCTTATCTCAGTTCCCGCTACGCCCCTCTGTAGAGCATTGCTTAATTCAAGGCGCTGCGTAGAAGCACATGTACGGCCTGCGCATATGCTTCCGAGCACGTGCATGTAGACGTGCGTCACTAGGCTGGGTAATGCAGACCAGAAGAGACGCTTTGCGAAGGTGCTGCATTTTCAGCGTAGTGCGGCAGGGGCACTCAGCGCGGTTTTCCATTAGAGCAGCCAAACATGCGTGAGCCAACAATGCTGTAAGCATGCCTATAGGTGAGGCAGAGGTAGCTGGTGGAAGCGTTGTTTTTAGGCTAGTTTCGGGGCTAAGAGGGCACGCTGGAGCAGCAAAAGAGCAAAGGCGAGGGGCTTCTTCTGAACTCATGAGCACACAGGCTCCTCTCGTTGGTTGCCGTAGGAAGTACGTTTCCGCATACCAGTGTGTGCATATACTCTTTTTCTGCACCGATCCGTTTAGCGGTTCTACGCAGTCCCTCATGCGTCCACCTGTAGACCATAGACTGATAAAAGAAGGCTGTGAACAAATTATGGTGTTCCCCGCACAAATATCTTCGAACATGCGCAAGTGTATTATGTTGAGCGTCTGCAAGCGAAACACCTCGCTGGTTTGGCCGTTGCAGGCCAGGAAAAGCTCAGTGGAGCTTTTGACTTCCAGCATTATACCGGCGATACAGTCAGCGTGGGCTGTCTTTAGGACAGCCAAGGCGCTGCTGCAAGTGTGTCAGTACGTGCGGCAGCGGGCGCTCGTGGGAGCTTCCTTCGTAGGCGTGTTAGAGTAGCACGGTAGAGCGGATCCTGCAGCTCGAGGTTTTATGCAAGTAACCCCCCCCTACTTGTTTGCTGCAGTTGGTGAGTTTCCCCCCAGCATCATGCGCATATTCTGTCCGTTTGGAGGGCACTGAAAACCCTGTGGCCTCTGAGAATCACTCTCGCCGTCATTCGGTGAACTATACATTGACTGAGGAACTCTGTGAAAAAGCACAGGTGAGACCTGCACAGCATGTGCACCTAGACCCGCCTCACTGGTCTGCTTGCTGCAGATTCAGAACAGGTTAGCGAAGTTGTTGTGCTTTCACCGTAGCGCAGCAGACGTAGTTAGCGTGGTGTATCTTTAGAGGAGGCAAGCGCGCGTTAGGGGGCGACGCTACAAGAGTGTCAAAAGGTGCCGAGTAGGCGGCTAGTCGGAGCGTGGCACTTTTCCCCATTTAGGGCGCGAGCTAACACTGACTCACCGTCAATTCAATGCAAATATAACCATCGCACGCCAGTGACCTTGCCTTAGCTGTTGCAGTGCTCCAGTGCCGCATGCATTCGAAGATACAGTTGGTCTTGCGCTCTACGAGGGCTTAGTGAATCTTCTCGCTTGGGTGCATTGAGTCGGTCGCAGGTATGTCGGAGTGTTCCATGGAGGCATGTGCAATGCGTTTGCATTTGTGGATGCGGAGCTCGAGAGGCTCGGGAAGGCCAATCATGCAATTGGCTTCAGCCAATACGTCTTTTGCTTCTGTTGAAGTGGGGCCAGGAGGGCGGGCGGTACTTTAGGTTGGGGGGACTCTCCAGATACATGCATGTCCTGCTAGCGCCGCAGCGCGTTGACGCGCAGGAAGGTCTTTGATAGCAAGCGGCGGGTTTTGTGTTTGTTGCATTGGCAGCCGCGTGGTTGAAGTTGGATTTGGTGTTCCTGCCTAGTGCAGAGGTTCTGTCTCGCATCACAAGTATGTGGGGGAAAGCCGAATACATGGGTGTTCCGCGTGCGTCCGCCTGCATTATTTCTGGGTCCACTGCTGCTGTGCTGCGCATGTACGTGACTAGCAGTGTGGGGGGGTGATGTTGTGTGGTGCGCGTACTGACGCCCGTGCGAAGGACACGAAACTGTACTGACTCGCCAGGCCTACTACTCAGCATTGTGTAACTGCGGTAGGAGGTGTATTGGATTTGTTGTCGTGTGGGTAGAAGGAGGCCACTGTATGCTTTGCCTTTCCGTACTGACTGTACTGTACTACGCAGCGTTTACGCCAAAATGCACGAATTGTTTGGATGCCATCACTACGGCCTATTCACCGTTTCCCACCATTACCTTGATTCTCTTTTTGTATTCAGGGAAGCGGACGGAAACATTTGGCCGGTACCTGTTTCGCGCTGCTGCATTTCTGCCTGTGGGGGAGCGCCGTCATGTTTCTGTATAACAACATGAGCGGGGGCTTGTTATGCATCAAAGGCAGGCAACCCTTGTTTTGGGGGGGCTTCGCACCAACGGATCATATTTGGGTTCGGCTTTTGTGGGCGCGCAACTCTCCTGCCACCCAATTTAGCAATACTTTTGGAACTGAAGAGAGCCAGTCGCTGTCATGCGCAGCTTGCCCACGCGAACAAACAGTGGAGCACCGTCAACGCAATGCGTATATAACCGTCGTGT
>NW_013547363.1:0-33551 GCF_000499425.1 Eimeria acervulina
TATATATATATATATATATATATATATATATATAGATATAACCACGCAGATATATGATAACTTCGCATTAATAAATAAATAAGTGCACACAACTCGCGAAGTAAATAATATATGCTTGCTTAATATATAAATATATGTATTATATATATGCATATGTATACATTTATATATGTATGTGCATGTATCTACAACAATATAGAATATAAAATTGAATTAGGAATGTACAGTGTATGAATGCATGCATTTTGGGGCTTGGGGTTTGTTTGCTTTGCGGTGCAGAAGCGATCTGCTCCTGATCAGGTGAGGATATGTCTCCTTTCTCTTCGCCGTCCTCAGCTAGCTACTCATCTACTGGCTAGCTAGCTAGCTAGCCATCCGTCTAGCCACACGCAGCGCTAGCTATCTAATCACCTAGCCAGCTAGCCACCCACATAGTCAGCTAGCTACTCAGCTCAAGCTGGCTAGCCAGCTACCTAGCCAGCTACCTACTCAGGTAGCTAGCCAGCTAGCTATTCAGCTATCTAGCCATCCACTCAGCCAGCTATCCTGCAGTCCAGCTAGCCTCCCAGCTATCCAGCAGGTTGTCTAACCGAGCTAGCTAGCTAGCTAGCTAGGTGGCTAGGGGCTTGTGGTGCATGCGTTGTGGGTGCTGCTATTAGTTTATGCGGCGGGCTGAAGCAGTTAATCATATAAAGCCTATTCGAGAAGAGAAAGCCAAAGAGAAAGAAGAAGAGACACTTGAAGGGATCTTTGACTTGGCTGCAAAACTCAAAGAAAAGAAAAAGGCGGTGAGTAAACGGAGACAGTTAAAATATAGAGACACCTAACAATATAAATCTAGAGACAGATATAAATATAAATGTAGAGACAGATAGAAATAAAAATATAGAGGCAGATAGAAATAGAGGGTAGAAAAGCAGAGACAGAGAGAGACGGAGACGAATGCAGCATTCGAGATGGAGACAGAAGAAGTTACAGATGTTAGTGTTGTTGTTTGCTGATGAAGAGCAGCAAACATAGTAAAGGAGACACCGTAGCAGCGAGAGAAAATTATGTAGGGGCTTGTTTAGAGAGAGACAGCTAGGAGACAAAGGAGATAGGCGAATTCTCGTGTATTACGTTTGTTAGTGGTTTAGGTGTCTCCTTTACTTCCTTGGTTATCTGTGGTTATTCCTACGTATGCTGTTGCTGCTGTTGCTGCTGCTGCTGTTGCTGCTGCTCAGGCAGCAGAGCCTCTGGAGCTGCAGGTAATGCAGCTGCCGGAGATAGAAGAAGAAGCAGCAACAGAGTCAGAAGAAGAAGAAGAAGAAGACAGAGGTGTTTATCATAAAGATGTTGTTACAGCCCCACAACAAACAAACGTTACGCAGCCCATCGCTCATCCCGTTGCAATAGAGGGTAAGACAGAAAAGGAGACACTGAAGGAGACACCACTTGAGGGGGCACTGAAGGAGATAACAATGGAGGAGACAGCAGCTGAGCAGACACTGAAAGAGATAACACTTAAGGAGACACTCAAAGAGATAACATTTAAGGAGACACCCCAGGAGACAGCACTTGAGGATACACCGAAAGAGATAGCACGTTGGATGTACCCACTATTACATGCATGCATTTTTGCATGCACTGTTGCATGCACTATTGCATGAACTATTGCATGCACCATTGCATGCATGCATTTTTGCATGTACTATTGCATGCATGGATTTTTGCATGCACTACTGCATGCATGCGCTTTTGCATGCACTATTGCATGCATGCATTTTTGTATGCATGCAGGCGAATGTGCTGTTGGAGACACTCTGCACTTCCGCGATGACTCTCCCTACCAAAGAGAATTCCCTGTAAACAGAATAGAATGGTGAGTTAACATAAAAATAGAAGAAAGATATATACATATATATATATATATATTACGTATATATTATATATATACATATGATTATGGATATCTATACCTATCTATATCTATATCTGCGTATACATCTATATATCTGTAGATCTATATCCATATCTATATATATGTGTATGCACACTTATATATGTGTATCTGTATTCATGTCTAAATCTATACCTATATTACTTATCTATGTGCCTGTATGATTATCTATATCTGTTGCTATATCTGTATATATCTATATGAATATCTATATCTGCATGTATCTCAATATCTACATCTATATAGGTATATCTATATATCCATCTCCACACAAGTTATATGTATGCATGCGCCCGATAGCCAGGCGTGTGGCTGAGAGTGAAGTAGGAGAGTAGAAAGTGCTATTGCATGCATGCATGCAAGGGCATGCGCAGGGATGCATGCGTTTGGGGCTGTTCAGGGTGGAGAGTCTGTCTGTTGGGGAGACAACTCTCTTTAGCATTGCACCTCTTGCTGAGGGGCTGAGCGACACCCCACTGACAATACCACCGGACCTCCTAGGGAAGTACATTTGCGTAAAGGCACACAGACGCGTCGAGGATCAAGTAAACCCTAAACCCTAAACCCCAACAAGCAAACCCTAGGCCTTCATAACATATCCTCAGAACTTGTGTTTCTTTCGCTAGACAGACAGGGCAGCAGCCTGCACAACAAGCAGCGTAGCAGTCCCCCAAACCCTAAACCCTCCCGCACAACCCTGTAAACCCTAAACCCTAAACCCTAAACCCTAAACCCTAGGTGTAAGAGTGCGGTTGTTTTGGGCAGCTGGCGAGAACGCAATTTGGTGCTGCTGAAGATGGGGCGTACGATCAGCACGTAGGGGGCCCCCGCAACATCAGGACGGAGCCCCCTAAGGTTTATGTCCCTGTTGTCTCTACTTGCATTGCTGGCCCCGTGCTGCTAGCAGAGGAGACAGCTCTTCTTATTCTTAAAGCCCTCGCCAGAGGAGGCTTCAGCTGCGCTGTCAAGCTCAGAGATGTCCTTGATTCCGTCCGTACTTAATGCCCCACACGCACGCTTGGGGTGTACAAACAGGCAGCCCAGCTTGCATGAATGCATGCATGCATCCATGCATACATGCATCGAGAGTTGCTGCCCTAGACATATTATAACAGCTTTATACAACGGATCTGTATCTTCATGCTGTAGCAGTGGCCCGTATATATTTTTCTGTGTAATGCGCTGGCCTTCCCGCGTCTCTCTGTCTCCGTCTGTCTCTCCCTGTGCCTTTTTGTCTCTCTCTCTCTCTCTGTGTCTGTGTCCCTGTCTCTCTCGCGATGTCTGTTTGTCTCTCCTCCCTCTCTAACGTTGCATTAACTGCAAGCACTACGCTCTCTCCTATTGAGGAAATGAGCGAAGGCTGGGTTCTTTGTATGGCGCATGCGCATATTCGGGGCTGCATGCGAAAGCACGCAAGCATGCATGCATGCATGCATGCTTGGGGCTGCGTGAGGGCGTTTTGCTGCTGCACACAGGCTGATCGCGCAGTTCCTCTCGAACAAGACCCTGTGAAGGCCGCGAAGGCCAAACACAAAATTCCCGCTACCCTCATCGTAGATGGAAGTGCGTCTATTTCTGCTGCATGCATGCATGCATGCAGACGCATTCACATGCATGCATTCATGCATGCAGACGCATCCACATGCATGCATGCATGTATGCAGAGACGCCAGCATGCATGCATGCAGTGTGCACTCTCCCGTGGACTGCAGTCTCGAGGGGGCTCCCTTGTGCGGTTGTGTGTGTGTGTGTATGTCTGCATGCGCGGCTGTGTTTGGGGCTTTGTACCTTTGTCTGTCTGCATGCAGGCGTGCTGGAGTTGCGTTATTTAAAGGAGTTTATAACAACTGACAAAGACGGATGCATTCGGCCCAGCCACATAAAAGAACCCACAAACGCAGACTTCGCCACCATTGAACGAACACTCGACTTGGTCTCTGTACGTTAAGCATGCATGCATGCATGCATTGTCTGCATGCATGCATTGTCTGAATGCATGCATTGTCTGCATGCACGCAGGGAATGCTTGCATGCAACACCTGCACGCATGCACTATCTGCCTGCATGCCCTAGCTACATGCATGAACGATCTGCATGCATGCCTAGCTTGTGTTTGTTTGTGTTTTGTTTGACTTTGCATTTTAGGTGCGGCCATCGACGGGACCGAAGACGCTCGTCGTGGCTCTGGAATTTAAAGAGTAGGGACATACAAGCATCTGCATGCATGCATGCATGCATCTGCACGCACGCATGCATGCATGGGCACTACGTAGTTAGACGACCCCTGCAGCTTGTGCCGCATGCATGCATGCAGTTTGGGGCTTTTGTGTGAGGTGCAGCCACGGATACAAAGCTGGGGGTTGCCAGCAACTTCTTCGCTTTGATGTGGATCCTGCTGTGGGGAGAGACCTAGCGCTGCATCAGTGTCTTGCTTTTCAAGCAGTCAGAAGGGTACTACCTGGCACATTGCTGCTGACGCTGCTGCTAAACCTGATGCTGCGGCGGCTGCTGCTGCTGCTACTCCTGATGCTGCTGCTGCTCGGGTTGCTGTATTTGCTGCTGATACTGCTCTAGTGCTGCTGTTGTTCCTGCTGATGTCAGGGCAAATGCTGCTGTCGTTAACGCTGCTGCTGCTGCTGCAGCAGCAGCGCTGCTGCTGCTGCTGCTGCAGTTAGCGCTGCTGCTGCTGCTTTTGATGCTGCGTCTGTTGCTGCCTCTGGGTGCTTCTGTTTCTGTTGCTGCTGTTCCTGCTACTGTCTGCTGCTGCCGCTGTGCTGCTGCATTATCTTTTCGAATATGTTGCTGCTGAAGTGCTGCTGCAGGCCCGCATTTCTCGTGCGACACTGGACAGCTGGTTTAACATGGGCAATGTGCAGGCCCTTAGGGAGACGGTGCAGGACTTCTTAGAGGGTAAGCTAGCTAGCCAGATAGCTAGCTAGTTATCTGGCTGTTGTTAGTATGGAAGGAGTGCTGCTGGGAGAGCTGTCTTCCATTTAGATGGCAATAGCAGACAGTCCGCCGTAGACCCCACACGCCCCCCAGGGGCTGCATGCATGCATGCATGCGCGTATGCATGCATGCATTCGCGCGTTTGCTTTTGGTGTTGCTTGTCTTCTCTTCCCTTCAGCGCAAAATTTGGAGGCGTCCGAGGCGGTGCCCGCCTACGAGAAGATGCCAACAACTCCCTGGAGTGTCCTTAACTACAGACCCTAACCATGCATGCATGCATGCATGCATGCATGCACGCGTGCATGCTTGGGGCTTGTAGTTCGAGGGGATGTGGCGCGGCATGCACACAGAACAGATACTCGTTTATCTATTCGGGGCTACCAGCCCTAAATGGATGCAGCAGCAAGCAGCCACTCCTCTTCCTATTCGTTTTTTTTGTCTTTGCGGTGCATGCAGCCCCAGCAGGGGGTTCGTAGTTCGGGTGTACGTACTGCCCGCGGCGGTTGCGGCCCTGTGCATGCACTGCGTGCATGCATGTATGCATGCACGCATGCATGCATGCATGCATGCGGACTTGATGAAATGATGGAGTTGATTTGCGAATGTATATATATTACCATTTGTTCATAAAGAAGCCAAAAATGGTCGATAGAAAAGGACTAAGGTGCACAGGCAGCTCGCTGTACACCCCGCGAGTCCCCGTAAACCCTAAACCCTAAAACCCTTGAACCAGCCCTAAACCCTCTCCTGATGACTGGCTGCGCTGCCCTGGGGCTCGGGCAGCAGCGCCTCAGGCGAGGTGCGGCGTTGAGTGCAGTAGAGGGGAGGAGACAAAGGAGACAGCAGCAAAGGGTGTAAAATAGAGAGACAAAAAAGTGCGAAAACGAATCATATACAATATATATTGGAATAAAGAGACAGACAGCAGCAAAGGGGCTATATAGGCAGAGACACAGTAAGCAGAGACAAAGAGATTAGACAACTAGGCGAGAGAAACAAGGCGGCACAGAGGCAAAGAAGAGACAACTAATAAAATTAAAGACAGGGGACATATATATAAAGAAATATAAGGAGACCCTCGCGGTGTCTCGTTGCCTCCATATCCAGAGACAGGAGGAGACAGGCAAAACCGTATAAGATTGTGCGTCTCTCTCCTCCTTTATAAAGAACCAACAACATATACACGTAAATATATAATTAAAAAGAGACAACTAATATAAAAAAGAAACAGGGGACAGTAGGAGACAGGCAGCTGCTAATGCCACTCCAGAAAAATACCACACAACGCGAGAAAAAACAACAACACAGCCCCAAAACCGTCGATACCAACGCATGCATGCACGCATGCATGCAGGTATATATGCATGCATGCATGCATGCATGCAAGGATGCATGCATACTTGCATGCGTGCACGGATGCATGCATGCATGCATGCAAATTAGACATCGTCATCGAAGTCGGAGTGGTGGCGGTCGTCCATCTGCAACAAATCGAAGCGCCCGAACTCCGTATCGCGCTGCAAACGCATGCACAAGCAACCACACAAATGCATGCATGCATGCATGCATGCATGCATGCATGTATCTACTGCCTACCTACCTACCCACGGCACCGAGATGCATGCATCCATGCATGCATGGTTGATGCATCTGTTTTGGGGCTGGTGTGTGGTACTGCTCGGCGTAGCGAGAGGGCTAGCCGTGAATCCCTTCTTTCAAACACTTAAACCCCCATAAACCCTAAACCCTAAACCCTAAACCCTTACCTGTCTGCGTTTTGCGGATCCGTGCCGCCTCATGATGAGGCGGGAGACACACCACAAACCCCCGACAGCTAACACCGAAATTAAAAACAGCAACCACAGGCTTGAGCTCTCGCTTCTGTAGCAGCAACAACAGCAGCAGCAGCAGCGGAAGCAGCAGCAAAGATGCGTTTCATGAGGAAGAAGAAAGAGAACCAAACGGAGAGGCAAAAGGAGACAGACAGACAGAGAAGAGAGACGAAAAGAGGGGTAAATAGACAGAAGAGACAGGCAATCAAAAGGGGACACACAAAAAGAGCAAGGGAGACAGACAGAGAGACAAGAGGAGACAGACACAGAGACAAAGGGAAACAGACAACTGGACAAAAGGAGACAAAGCAGGAGACAAAAGGAGACAAAGCGGGAGACAAAAGGAGACAGACAATGGGACAAAAGGAGACAGAAAGGGAGACAAAAGGAGACAGATAAAGAGTCAAAAGGAGACATATAAAGCGACAAAAGGAGACAGATAAGGGGACAAAAGGAGGCAGGGAGAGAGAGAGAGACAAACGGAGAGAGATTAAGAGACAAAAGGAGACAGAAAGGGAGGCACAAGGAGGCCGAGAAAGAGACAAAGGGAGACAGATAAAGAGTCACAAGGAGACAGAAAGGGAGACACAAGGAGGCCGAGAACGAGACAAAAGGAGACATATAAAGAGTCAAACGGAGACAGACTGAGACAGAAGGAGACAGAAATGACGCACTCTTCAACGATGCATCTCTCTGTCTCCTCATCCCAAATTTTTCCTTGTGGGCACTCCACCGCCACTTCGCTTTCTTCTACATGAGGAGAGAAGCTTAACTCCGCGTGGTGGGGTGTCTCTTCTTCTTGCTGCTGATGCTGTTGCTCGTGGTGTTGCTGCTGCTGCTCGTGGTGCTGCTGCTGCTCGTGGTGCTGCTGCTGCTCTTCGTGGTGGTGATGGTGGTGGTGCTGCTGCTGCTCATCAGGGTCTCCTTTTTGCAGCAGCTCCTCCTGCGGCACTTTCGGGGGGACTAAGGAGATAGGGCGGACAGAGCCGGGCTCCGTCTGGGCCCTGCAGCAACAGCAGCAGCAGCAGCAGCAGCAGCAGCAGCAATAGGAATGAAAGTGCGACGCCGCAACGGGGGGAGAGGGCAAGAAGGGACAATTAAATGCAGCAGCAGCAACGAGATGAAGACTCGCGATCAGCCACAAGACAAAAAGAGACATACAAATATAAAAAGAAGCAAAGAGAGAGAGAGAGGGAGAGAGACAAACGGAGACAGACAGATAGTGCAGCAGGCAGGAAAAGAAAAGTAAAAGCGCAGCTTCTGCTGCTGCAGCTAGCAGCAAGAGAGGAGACAGACTGAAAAAGGAGACAGTCCCCAAACCTACCTGTTGTATGGATCGATGATGCCACCCATCTCCGGCTTAACAAGACCAACTCCTTCCAACTGCTCTTCATGAGTGCTGCCGCCTACCTGCTGCTGCTGCTGCTGCTGTTGCTGCTGCTGCTGCTGCCGAGGAGTCAGCGGCGGCGGGGCTGGCAGGGCCCCCCCCTTCCAGGGAGAGAGCCTTTGCGCTTCATTCTCTCCTTCTATTTGCAGCACTACTTGCTGCTGCTGCTGCTGCTGCTGCGGGGTGCGTGTGGTAAGCCACTCAAAGGAGAAGGAAGCCCCACTGCCTGCCTGCATGTCGATGTGCAGAGTTGCTGAGGGCCCCAAGGAGCGTAGAGCGCTGGCTGGGAAGAAGAAAGACCAAACAACTCCGCTGTCACCGCTGCTGCTGCTGCTGCTGGTGCCATCTGCAGCATCTAAGTTTACCTGAGCTGCAGGGTATACGTACACCCCAGAAGCACCACGCAAGTGCACAGCCCCCTTCGCCTCCAGAGACCCTTCCTTCATTACAGCTGGTTCAGACAAACGCAGCAGCAACTGCATGCATACACACACACACACAGAAACACACAGACAAAGGTATGCAAATGAATAATGCATGCATGCATGCATGCATGCATGCGCACATGCACATACACACAGAGAGACAGAGATGCAAACGAATCATACATGCACGCACGCATGCATGAACGCATGCACGGAGAGACAGACACACGCAGTAAGCATATCTGAATGCATGGACACCGACGCGCACACAACGAAGCAAACGTAGATACAGATGCACAAAACAGCATTAACAATATACCTCCTAGAAGTTAGGCCTGCATAGCATATAGACAGAGAAGAGACAGAAGAGACAGAAGAAGGAGAGACAAACAAACAAGACAAAGAAAACCAAGCGACAGAGAGACAAGATGAAGAAAGGTATCATTATATACAAAACAACAAAATAAAAATAAAAAAGAAACAGAGACAGACAAGGAGACAATACACACCAGAAGGTCCTGCCCAGCCTTTATAGGGACGCTAGGGTCGGGGTGTAGCGCCACAACAGAAGGCTGCAGCACAAACACATAAAACACAAACCCTAAACCCTAAACCCTAAACCCTAAACCCTTGGTTGGCAGGAACCAGACACCCAGACCCCAACGAATATTTCTCTGCGGCGGTTTCCGCCCTTTCAACGAAAAAGACACACAAAAACCCCTTTATCGAAAGCCCCAATGCATGCATGCATGCATTTATACAAATGCATGCATGCACAGCTGCAGCGGGGATGCATGCATGAGGGTGTAGAGAGCGTGGGGCTGTCTGACTTTGAGTGTTTTGTTGCTGAGCGCATGCATGTGGAAGAAAAACTGAAAAGGGAAACATCGCTCGCGGTGGTTTGCAAACTGAAGAGGGAAGTGATCGTCCGCAACGCGCAGCACAAATCGGCCCCTATAAAAGCAACAACGCAAACCCTAAACCCTAAACCCTAAACCCTAGAGGCGAATCAATTAACCCTAACCCTGAACCCCACAGTAGAACCAAATCACCCTATACCCTAAACCCTTTCCACAAAACCCTGGGGCAGAACCAGTAAACCCTAAACCCTTAACCCTAAACCCAATATATCAGTCAATCAACCCTAAACCCTAAACCCTAAATCCAGGCACCCAAACCCTGCACCCTTCACCCTAAACCCTAAACCCTAAACCCTAAGTGGTCGTACGGGTCGAGGTGCGTTGCAATCCACTGGCGCGCGTTTACAGGGTGGTCTGCTGCATGCAGGAAGTCGAACTCCCCAACAGCAACAGTTTGGGGTTGCTGCAGCAGCAGCAGCAAAACAAACAGAAGCAGCAGCAGCAAATGAATATACAACAGCGCTAGAAGATAGCTAGTCGCGGGCATAGAGACAGATGCAGCAAAATACCATCAAGGCAAAGAGACACAGCATTTGATTGTCTCCTTTTTAATTAAAATACATATTTTTTCTGCTTGTTTCATATAGTTGTTGTTTATTTGTTTGTTTCTTTTTCTTTAAATGGCGAACCCCATACTTGTATTATATAATAAAAGCATTTATACTTAAGAACATAATATTTATTATATTTTATTTATATTTTAATTTAATTATCTTTAATCAATTCAATAAAAAGACAAACCGAATCTGCAGTGACGATGTCCATCTCAACGTGCGAACCGAAGAAATTATACCCAACCTCCGCCATTACGAACGACGGCTGAACAATAAATAAATAAATAAATAAATTAACTAATTAATTAATTAATTAACAATTTAATTAATTAAGGTTTTAATGAACGAGTACAGCAAATAAACCAAAAGAAAATAAATAAATCGATATATAAAAAAATATAGAGGCAAAACAAATAAAATGTTTAAAAGAAAAGTACAGACAAAAAAACTAATTAAAACAGCGACACCCGGATTTCGCCTCATCAAATAAACAAAAAGAATAAAAATAAATATGTATGATATATAAATTAATTAATAAATTAACAATTAACAACTAAATAAGTAAAAATAAAATAAGTACATAGACACACATATATATGAGCACAAATATTATATATGCAGCAATAAAACTAACGTAATTCAAGCGTTATTTATTAATAATAATTATAGCATGCTGTGTGTACACCGCAAATCGAGGTAAAAAGCAGCTATAGAACGACGCAAATGCAGAACAATAAAGCCAAAGGAGACAGAAAAAGAAGAGAGGGGGAGCTGGAGACAGTTGAAGAGACACTGCGAGCAGCAAAGGAGACAGAAGAAACGGCACGAGTAAAGCAAATGGCAGTACGGAGACAGAAGAATTTATAATTGTATGTATGCATGCATGCATGCATGCATGCATGCCCACCTCGGAGACATCAAATTCAATTGTCTTTAGAAACCCCTCTTGCTGCTGCTGCAGCGGCTGCAGTGCAGCAACAACTTGCTGCTGCATGCCTTCTTCTTTGTGTCTCCGCGGAGACACTAAAGCTGCTGCTGCTTGTACTGCAGCAGCTTTAAAGAACTCCGATGCAGAGACAGCTGGCAGCCCCAAGCCGGTACAGCTGCTCATCTGCATGCACACACACGAACAACTTGCATGCAGCTTAAGAAGTAGAAGAAAAACTAATCAACCAAAACTTCCTTTTGCTGCTCCCAACAGCAGCCATACACAAAACCAAAACACTGTCTGCAATACAAAGGTGCATATGATACACCTGAAAGGGGCTCAGGTGTATGTACACTTGAAGTGGTTCAGGTGTACATACACCTCAACCAGGGTTCAGCTGCATGCACACCTGAAGAGGTTCGGGTGTACGTACACCTGAAGGACGAGAGACGCACCTGATCCAACTCGCGGTAGGGAAGTGTTTGAATAAACAAATCAAAAAGGAGACAACTGTCTCCGTCTCCAGACAGCACTAAATGAAAGGCGGAGTCGTCGGCTGCAGCACAACGAGCACCAAACCCCAAACCCTAAACCCTAAACCCTAAATCTCTGGGAGCCCAGCCATAACCTCGGGGCCTACAGAGTGCAACGCCGTCCCCTTCCGTATCTCCAAACCCTACCCCTAGCCCCCAACATGTTGAGTTAAACCCTAAACCCTAAACCCTAAACCCTAAACCCTATGGAGCTTACCCGAAGGCCTGAGTCTGTATATGCGTTCGCGGTGGCCTCCCCCTACTGTCCAGTCGTGCACCGCCTCAACGTCTTGAGAAGCGCCGTCTTGCAACTGGAGAGCAGCAGCGCACGCTCAGGGTTTAGGGTTTAGGGTTTGGGGTTTAGGGTTTGGGGTTTAGGGTTTGGGGCTTAGGGTTTAGGGTTAGACGCACCGCCATAGTGATGCTGCGCGTCTGGTCTTCTATGAAGAGGCCAACCTTCAAGAGCAGCTCCTCGCCTGCATGCATGCGGCAGCAAAGACCGGCCGAGGGTTTACGGTTTGGGGTTGTTAGGGTTTAGGGTTTAGGGTTTAGGGTTTCTTGCACACCTTTTGTCTGGATTGCAATGCGGTGTTTAGACGCCAATCCGCTGTGCAGAAGTCCCTTCGTTCGAATGACGACGCGCCCTTCGCTATCCAGTGGGCCCCCTAAAGGAGGTGCGCATACACCCCAAAACCCTAAACCCTAAACCCCAAACCCTGAATCCTAAACCCTAAAAACTGAGGGAGGTGCGTATACACCCCAAATCCCTAAACCCTCAACCCTCAATCCAAAGGAGGTGCGCATACACCCCGAAAACTCTGAGCCATAAACCGTAAACCCCAAACCCTTAAAAAGGTGCTTATACACCCCAAAACCCTAAACCCTAAACCGCCGCTTAAGGACTTACCAAGAGAACCACTTCCGCTCACAGTGTTGAGGTCAGTAGGCAGAGGCAAAGCCCCAAAAGCAGAACATTCTTCTAAAGGGTTTAGGGGAGACCCCTCACCCGCCACGGAGTGTACAGAGAGATGCAAAGAAAACTGCAAACACCGAGAAGCCTGCAGACAAAAACCCAAACAAAAAACACAAACCCTAAACCCTAAACCCTAAATTCTAAACCCTAAACGAATAAAATTTAGGTTATGCACCAAGGATAAGACAGTAAAGATAAACGAAGAAAAAAGATAAACATCATACACACAAACGGTAACTGCTACCCAGCTAGCTGGCTATCCAGCTGCAAGCTAGCTAGCTAGCTTGCTGCCGGTTAGCTAGCTGCTAGCCAGCTAGCTAGCTAGCTGTTGGTTAGCTAGGAGATAAGGGCGGCTGGTGTATGCGACCTGCGCATCCGCGAGTAGTTTGTCTCGGAGAGCATTTTGGTAGCGATTTCCGCTGCTGCTGCTGCTGCTGCTGCTGCTGCTGGTGTTTGTGTCTGTCTCTAGGCGAACGCGCAGCATATGCTGCCCAGCTCCTAGCAGCAGCTTCAAAGAGTTTTGCTGCCCCCTCTGTTCACCTAGCCATAGTCCCTCCGCGACTTCAATGCCGACTCTGCATGCAGCAGAGACAGCGAAGGGAGACAGACAAAAGAAATAAATGTCTCCTCAGCACGACAACACCCAGACCACACCCCTCGCACACAAACCAAATCGAGAAGCACACGCAGCAGCAGCAGCAGCAGCAACAGCAGCAGCATTGCTACATGTTGCAGACAGATAACAGATAAATCCCCGCTGTCTCTGTCTCTCTGTCTCTCTATCTGTCTCTCTTTCTTTTTGTCTCTCTTCTTCTGTCTGTCTCTCCCTATTTGTGCGTCTGTGTCTCCTTCTCAGGGTGAGAGTGCTGCATTTGTTTGAGTATGTGTTTATTAACATTATTTATTAACTACTGCAATAAGAAGAGATTTAAATAAAATATAAAAGACATACCTCACGAAATCTACAACGAAGTTAGACCCGACCTCCGCATACACCACAGAGGGGACAGCCAGCTGCAGCGGCACTGCAAGCAATTCTCCCTGCAGCACGGAGACAGCAGAGACAGCAGAGACACAAGAAACAGCAGCACAAAGAGATTTAATCTGTCTCCTCCTCTCTTGCAAGCAGACAGCAGACAAGACGGCTCTGCTTTCTACCCTCCAATGCAGCCTGCTTCTACTGCTGCTGCTGGTGTTGCTGCCGCTGGTGTTGCTGCTGCTGGTGTTGCTGCTGCTTGCGTTGCTGCTGCTGGTGCTGCTGCTGCTGGTGTTGCTGCTGCTGCTGCGCTGCAGCAGCAAAACAGCAGAACATAGCAGGGAGAGGGAGACAGTAAAAGGGCGCCTCACTGTCTCCTCCAGCGCTGCAACATCTACACTGAAGACAAACTCCTCGCTTTCAAAAGAAGAAGGAAGAGGAGAAGGGATAGACACCCGAGGGAGACTGCGGCTGCATGCAGCCCCAGAGGAACCAGTCCCCTCTACCCTAGGCAAAGCCGCATGCAGTGCATCTATAGACATCAATCCTGCAGACGCATGCATGCATGCACACAAACACAGATACAAAAACCAGCTGTACAAACAGACAGCACACCCTAAACCCTAAACCCTAAACCCTTAACCCTAGGGCCTCACCAACACTGCAAGCCACAGCTCGCCGCCCTCGTCAATCCTGTCCACCCTAACACCCTAAACCCTAAGCCCTTAACCCTAAACCCTAAACCCTAAACCCTGGATCTAGGCCCACCAATAGTCGTGAGGAAAGGCTCCGACCCCTCAAAGGCAACGAGATAAGAGCCTGGCTGCAGCAGCGTGAAGAGATTGTTTTCTTTTGCTTCTGCTATTGCACCCGTAGCCGGCAAAGGCGCAGACACCAGCTCCTTGCTGCTGCTGCTGCTGCTGGGAGATGCGAAGACGCGTATCTTCAGCTGAGCATCAGAGGCAAGAGCGGGTTCAGCAGCAACGCGGAAGACAGTCGGCTTGGAGACAATTAAACTCGTCCGTGCAACCCCACCAGCAGCAACAAGCTGCTTGTCTTGGTGGTGCTGCTGCTGCTGCTGCTGCTGATCGCCGTGAAACGAAAACACAGAAGTCGCGAAGATCGGCACGTCCGGGTCCGCCAGCCATCCCCTGCAGCCCCAAACACTCACATCTCCACCACATGCATGCATGCATGCATGCATGCATACATACATACACTCCATGCATGCATAGAGCAATGCATGCTTGCATGCATGCATAGAACAATGCATGCAGCAATGCATGCAAGAGGAGACGAACCTGTTATTAAGAGACTTGGGGGGCATTTCTATGGGCAGCAAGTCGGGCACCTCCAGCAACTCCGCTCGCACAGCATTTAACAGCGCTGAGTTATTCTCCCCTAGCTGCATGCATGCAAAGCCACTATCAAAATTTACATGCATGCATGCATGCACAATGTACATGCATGCATGCGTGCATGAAGTGAAAAGAATGCATGCGAGAATGCATGTTTAATATGCAGTTGGCGATGCGCACGACCCGGCCCTAAACCATAAACCCTAAACCCTAAAATGTATATAAAACTTTAATGCATGCATGCATGCATGCAGCAATGCATGCATGGCAATAGGCAGGGCCCCACCTCAGCGTTGATCGTCGCGTGGGCGCAGAGGCGCTCGGTTTCCGGCTGTGCCTGCAGAAACCTCAAAACACAGTTCTAACCCTAAACCCTAAACCCTTATTCCTAAACCCTAAACCCTAATCCCTCACGGCTACCTCGAAACGCTAAACCCTATTTCTTAAACCCTCCACTCTAAACCCCAGTGGGAGTGATTTCTAACTGGTGGTATACAAAAGCTTCAACATGCAACCCCTAAACCCTAAACCCTAAACCCTAAACCCTTTACCTGATCGTATATAACAAACTTCAGCACGTAGTCCCCACCAGGGAGGTCACGAGACAGCAGCAAAATCCGCCCCTCCGTATATTCAGACACAGCGCTGCAGAGACACCCAAAACGCATGCAAGCGGCCAGCCCCAAGACACTGTACAACGCATGCATGCTGCTGCCAGCAGCACATCTCAAACGTGCATACAACTGCATGCATACTGCAGCGGCAAGGAGGGGTGCAGCAGGTTTGCATGCGCTATGCATGCGTGCATGCGTCTCCCCGTCTGTCTCCTTGTCTCTTTGCACTTCTGTCTCTCTTTGCCCATCTTTATGCTTGACTATCTCTTTTAATGCATGCATGCATTGCATGCATGCATGCATGCATTAAAAGAGATAGTCAAAAGGAGACAGGAGGAGACTCACAATGGGGCTCGCCTTAAACCCGCTTCCTCTTTGCGGTGTAACTCCAACCGCAGCGGCAGCCACGCCGGCTGCAGCGCCACCTCCACCCTTAGGCTGCAGCAAACAGCAGCAGCAGCAGCAGCAACAGCAAATGGAGCAACAGCAGCAACTGCCGCAGCTGCTGCTGCAGCACCGCTGCAGCAGTGCTTGGCAGGGCTGTGCAAGGAGACAGAAAAGCAAAACGAGCGACAAACAGACAGAAGACAGACAAAAAAAGAAGTTCATAGACAGAGACTGAGGAGAAGGAGAGGGAGACAAAAGGAGACAGTGGAGGAGACAAAAGGAGACAGAGGAGGAGACATAAGGAGACAGAATAAGAGACAAAAACACCCAAATAGGGATATTAATAGTGTCTCCTTCTGACCTGCTGCTGGGCCCTGGAGCTGTGAAGGGGAACTCAGGGTGCAGCGAAGGAGACAGCCAAATGTCGTGGGGTCGAGACACCTCAACGCCGTCGGACCCCAACTGCCTGCAACCCCACACGTACAAATTGCATGCATGCACGAGCTGTACGCACACCCCAGCCTCAACAGCCCCACTGCTGCGTCTGTCTGTCTGTCTCCTTTTATCCCTTCATCTGGCGCTGCTGTCTCTAACTCCTCTGGTGTGTATCAGGTGTCTCTCCTCCTGTCTCTGTCCCCCTGTTACAGGCGTCTCCTGCAGTTTCCTCCTATCTCCTTCTGTCTCCTCTTTCTGTTGGTGTCCCCTCCTCTGTTTTTGTCTTCTTCTGTCTCCTCTTTGTGTTGCGGTTTGCTTCTTTTTCCTTGCCTGCTGTCCTCTGTATATTTATGTCTGTCTCTGTGTTCTGTCTCCTTCTGTCTCCTTTCCCCTCTGTCTCCTTTTGTATCCCTACTATATTTGTGTCTCCTTTAATCTCCTTTCTATATATTTGTGCCGCCTCTTATCTCCTTTTGTCTGCATTTTATGCTCGTGCCTCTATCTGTCTCCTTTCTACATTTCTGTCTCCTTTTGTCGCTTTGTCTATATTTGTCTCTCTCTCTCTCTGTCTCCTTTCTATATTTCTGTCTCCTTTTATCTCTTTGTCTAGACTTGTGTCTCCTTTTGTCTTTCTTTCTTACTTGGGGAGAAACATAGAGGCATCAAAGGTGGCGTTGAAGGCTCCGAGGGCCGCCTCACGTAGCTGCTGCGGAGACAGCTGCTGCTGTCCCCGTGCTGCAGCAGCAGCGCAGCACAGCAGATGCACAGACACCCCAAGCAAATAAGCCGCTACCTACTCTGTACACAACACCCTAAACCCTAAACCCTAAACCCTAACCCCTAAACTGTAAACCCTAAAGGCCAAGTCTTTAACCAGAATCCCTAAGACCTAAACCCTAAACCCTAAACCGTAAACCGTAAACCATTGAGCCCAGATCCTTAACCCTAGCCCCCCAAGACCAAACCCTAAACCCTAAACCCTAAACCCTAAACCCCAAACCCTAAACCCTAGACGAACCCCAAGGGCAGACAGGGACAAGAGAGACAGGAGCTGCAACGAAATGGAAATGTGCGTGGGGACAGGAGACAGACGAAGCCCCAGGAGGAGTGAAGGTAAATCGAATGACGTAGCGCCCAGCCGAGTCAGCCTCTATAAACAAAAATAAATAAATAAATAAATAAATAAATAAATAAATAAATAAATAAATAATAATTAAATAAATAATTTATGAATAGATGATGATAATAAATAAACAAATAAAGGGGGGAGAGTAAAGAGGAGATAATGTGCAGGACAAATACTATACAAGACACAATAAAACAACAAAGACAAGAAGCAGCAAAGACAAGACAGCAACAAAGACAGTAATAAAGACAGCAGCAAAGACACGACAGACACGACAAAGCAAGAAAAGAAGAAGAAGATAAACAACAAGACAAGACACGGCAAGACAAGGCATAGTGAAAATAAAAGACAAGACACAACACCAAGACACAACAAACAAGAAGCAATATAATATATATATATATATATATATATATAAAGAACGAAGAGACAAAATATAAAAGACACGAGAGAGAGCGCACAAGGAGACAGAAGAGCCAAAATGTGTATGAAGAAGGAGAGAATAAAAAGCTACACAAACAAAACAGAGACAACAAGCAGCAAGCAAGACACACCCATAAAGAGATCTCCGTATGCTTCAGCTAAAATAGTAGAAGGCTGCCCCTCCGGATACACCACAAGGTGGGGAGCGGATCCCAAGGGGACAGACACCGCAAGCTTCAGCAGAGAGCGTCGAGGCACAGACAAAGTCAAGAGGTGATGTCCTTCAAACGCACACACAAATAAACGCATGCATGCATGCATGCATGCGTTTGTTACAGGTTGCGTTTATACAGGATTGCATGCATGCATGCATGCATGCAATCCTGTATGCAGCAAAACGCTGTACCCGCAGCAGCTGCAGCAGGTGCAGTAGCAGCAAGTGCAGCGGTGGAGGTGCAGCAGCAGCATAAACAGAAAGAGCAGCAACACTTGGTGTAGCTGCAGTAGCAGCAGCAGCAGGAAGTGAAGCAACAGAAGCAGCAGCAAGTGCAGCAGCAGCAGCAAGTGCAGCAGCAGCAACAACAGCAACAGCAGCAGCAATTAGAGAGGCACCTGAAGCCGGGACTCCGTATTTGGTATCGAGGACAAACTGCGCGTCTTCGGTGACCCTGCAGCAGCAAAAGGAGACAGTTAAAAGGAGACACAAAAATGCAGCAGCAGGAGACAGTTAAAAGGAGACACAAACAAACAGAGACAAAGAGACAGAGAGAGAGAGAGAGACAAACAAAGAGAGACAATAACGGCACACAAACGGAGACAAACAAAAGAGAGAAGAATAAGCAAAGAGAAGCAAAGACAAATAAAGAGAGACAGACAGACGGACAAGCAGAAAGTAATTAACAGATACAAACGGAGACAGACAATCAGAGCGAGAACAACGCACACGAAGAAACACAAAAACGAGAGACAAATACAGACACGCAAGTGCAAGGAGACAAATGAAGTGTACAAGGACAAACGCGTTGAGGAAGAGACAGAAAAAGAGAAGAAGAAGGTTGAAAAGGTGTGAATGGCGTTGCATGCATTTGCTGCTGGGGAGCAGCAGCAGAGCGGCAGAGTCCTCCTGAGCTGCCTATACACCCCAAGTGGCTAAGAGACAGCAAACAAGACATACTGCATGTGGGTAGGAAGAAAGGGTCTCTCCTTTGAGCAAATCCAGTGCTGCTTCTCTGCTGCAGCAGCTGTCTCCTTGCTGCTCTCTAGACGCATGTCTATAGCTAGGCGCGTGCAGGTCTGCAGCGAAAAGGAGACAGAAGAAAAAAAGGAGACAGACGCATGCACGCACCTACACACATACAAACAGCAGATCAACCCGCTGCTGCTGCAGCAGCAACAACTGCAGCAGCAGCAACTGCAGCACCTGCAGCAGCAGCTGTCTCTCTGCTGCACAGCAGCTTGTATCTGGCGTAGCAGCTTTTTGTCTCTTTCATTGTTTTGCAGTGCAAAAGGAGATGATAAGCAAACGACAGCAACACACACAAGAAGAGGAGACAGAGACAGAACAGAGACAGACAGACAGAGCAAAGGAGACAGACACACACAGGGAGACAGACAGTGAAAAGGAGACAAAAATATTATGAACAGAGACAGACAGAAAAGACAACGGAGACAAAAGGGAAGAGACAAAAGGAGACACCTAAGACCAGAAGATAAAATAGAAAGGAGACACTTAGCAAGCATATAAAAGAGTAGACAAAAAGAGACACTGGAAAGCAAAAGCCCGAAGAAAAAGAAGGAGACACCCCGAAGCAGACAGTACAGGAGACAAAAGGAGACAGTAAAACCCGAAACACACAAGACAAAGAAGGAGACAATGCACACCTTCTCAGGTGTCTCCGAAGCAGCTGCCTGAGGATTCAAAGCTAACATCTCCACTTCGTAACGACCCGCCTCCAGCGGCCCAACAAAATGCTGCAAGCAGCAGACAAACAAAGTGCAGATAAACAAACAAACATTTTAAATATTAATATAAATATACATTGATATATATACATTTTATATGAATGTAAATGCAATTATATGTAAATATGTATCTAATATATATATATATATATTATATTTGCATACAGCTGCATCTCGTTGTAGCTAGCTATAGTTAGCCGCATCTAGCTGTATCTCGCTTTACCTAGCGAGCTAGCTATAGCTAGCTATAGCTAGCTGTATCTTGCTGTATCTAGCTGTAGCTAGCTAGCCATATGTAGGTGTAGGGTAGCTGTAGCTAGCTGTAGCTAGCTAGCTATATCTAGCTGTAGGGTAGCTGTTGCTAGCTATAGCTAGCTAGCTGTAGCTAGCTGTAGCTAGCCATGAGCTCTACCTGATAGGTTTGAGCGAACTCCAGCACGTGCGAAGGTCTTTGGGTATTTTCTTTTTTAATGACGGCAATCAAAGCGAGAGCAGAAAAATCAGAGAGCAAAGTCAAACGCAAATATGTCTGCACAAAAAGGAGACAGAGTAAAAGGAGACGCATTAAAGGGAGACAGAGTACAAAGGAGACACAGTATAAAGGAGACAGAGTAGGAGGAGAAAGATTAAAAGGAGACAGATTAAAAGGGGACAGGAAAAAGAGACAGAAAAAAAGGAGACAGAGGGAAAGGAGGCAGATTAAAAGGAGACAGAAGAAAAAAGAGACAGACGAAAAGGAACCAAATAAAAAGGAGACAAACAAAGAGGAGACAAACAAAACGGAGACAAACGAAAAGGAGACAGATAAACACGGAATAAATAAGAAGAGACGGAAAAGGAGATGAATAGAAAGGAGACAAATAAAAAGGAGACAGCAAAGAAAGATGAAGAAGACACAGATACAAGGAGACACAAAAAGAAATAAATAAAAAGGAGACAAGCGTCAGCCACTCTCACCTCCTGGCTTCCTGCAGAGACAACGAAATGCCCTCCCCCAACCTGCATGCAGACAGACATCAAAGGAGACACCAAATGCAAAAGGAGACAGCGAATGCAAAAGGAGACAGCAGCAAACGCAAAGTGAGGCAGAACACGCAGGAGGAGACACCAAATGCAAAGGGAGACAGCGAAAGGCCAAACGGAGACAGTAAATGCAAAAGGAGACACCAAATCAAAAGAGACAGTGAGCATACACTCCCATACAAGCCCTCCTCATACAAGAGGAGAGTACTCGCTCATCAGTATCAGCAGCAGCAGCAGCAGCAGCAACAGCAGCAAAAAGCAAGTGCAGCAGCAGCAACATCAAGCAACAACAGCGCCAGCAGCACCCAGTCGTAAACAGCAAAAGCAGCATCATCAAAAACAAAAGACAAGAGCACCAGCAGAAACAGCAACAGCAGCAACAGCAGCAGCAGCAACACCAGCAGCAACAGCAGCACTAAGCATGCATCACCTTGTGAAACGCGGTGTCTGCATGCGGTGCGGGTGTCTCCACAACAAAGGGCTTGAAGGCGTCTTTCGCTCCCTCTTCGGCTGTTATCTCCCCTGCAGCAGCACAGCAAATGCAACAGCTCTTTGCTGCCTATAAAATAACCTCTGCATGCAAGCATTTATACACTATGCAGATGCATGCAGACTACATATATATATATATATATATATTCGTATATATCTATAGGTCTATATATATATATATGTACGTATGTCTAACCCTAAACCCTAAACCCTAAACCCTAAAGCCTAAACCCTAAAGCCTAGTCCCTTTTGTCTCTGACCGAGATTGATGAAGGGTTCGGCAGCGAGGCGAAAGGAGGAAGGATTTAAATCTCCTAACAACAGCGGGGGCAAACTGTCTCCATCTCTTGCACAAGATAAACCCTGAATTTAGGCGTACAGACACCGCAACGCATGTCCCCTGTCTCCTCGCACGCCCACGCAAACATAAAATATCTGCTCTACCCAGCAGCAGCAGCAGCAGCAGCAACAGAAGCAGCAGAAGCAGTAGCAGAAGCATTAGCAGAAGCAGCAGCTGCAGTAGCAGAAGCAGCAGCAGAAGCAGCAGTAGCAGCAGCAGCACGAGCGGAGCTGGAGAGTTGCAATGTCTCTAGGAGGGGCTGAGTAGCTCCTGTGTCTGTCTCCTTTTGCTGTCTCCTTTTTCTTCACAGGGCAGTCAGCGCACCTCCTGCAGCAACGCCGTTGGGTGCACGGATATTCGTGCAAAGAAACCGTCGCAAGGAGGGATGCCGCCCAAGGGGTAACTCGCTCGAAATGTTATCGAGTACTCCCCTGCAGCAGCAGCAGCAGCAGCAGCAACAGCAGCAAGAGCAGCAACAGCACCAGGAGCATAACATATATATGTGTGTATTTCTTTTATATATACTGTATTTGCAGCAGCAACTGCTGTTGCTGCTTCTGCTGCTGGTGCTGCTGCTCCCAATGTTTTACGGAGCTATTGGGTACTTTTGACTCCAACAGCAGCAGCAGCAGCAGCTGAAGCAGCAGCAGCAGCAACAGCAGCAACCGCAGTTGCTGCTGATGAGATAAGCGAATAGAGATACACATAACGGGGCAGGGAGACAGAAGCAGGCAGATGGGTGGAGACACATGAGAGAGACAAAACTATATAAAAGGAGACAGCAGGAAAGAGATATAGTCAAACAAAAGGAGACAGAAAGAGACAGATACAAATATATAAAAGGAGACAAAAAGGAGGGGACACAACAAGACAAAAGGAGACAACAAGCGAGAGACACAACCATATAAAGGGAGACGCAAGGAGATATACACAAATATAGAAAAGGAGACAGCAGGGGAGGAAGACAGCCCTACAAAAGGAGACAAAAAGAGACAGCAAAGGAGACAAAAAACACACCTGGCTGCAGGTGGCAATACACCGCAGTGATGGGGCTGTGGGGAAAGGCCTTGGGATTGCAGATTTTATGATGAGGGTTTGATGCCTCTGTTACTTGTAGCGAAATCTCGAGCTTATCTTTTAAAGTTAAGACACGCAGAGAGCTACAGCAAAGAAAGAGACAAACACACACAAAGGAGACAGCTAATCCACACACATACACCCCAACCTACTCCCCACAAGCTGAGGGGCTGCTGCTGCGAGAGCGAGAGACAGAGAAAGGAGACACAAGAGACAAAAAGGAGACAGACAACCGCAACGCACAACAACGTAAAAAAGAAACAGAGAACAAAGACAGATAAAGAAAGAGGGTGGGCACAGACGAAGGAGAGACAGAAAGAGACAGACAAGGAAAGGAGATAAAGAAAGAAAGGAGACAGAGACACAGGAGACAAAGGAGACAGAGACAAAGGAGACGGAGACAAAGGAGACAGAGGCACGGAGACAACAAGAAAAAGGAGAGAGAGACAAGGAGACAAAGGAGACAGACAAGGGAGACAAAGGAGACAGACAAAGGAGACGGAGACAAAGGAGACAAAGGGGACAGAGACAAAGCAACCAAAGGAGACAAAGGAGACAGACAAAGGAGACAAAGGAGACAAAAAAGAGACAAAAGGGGCAGAGGAGACACTTGCCTTGGTTGCTGCAGCACGAGTCTCGTGTTGTGTGTCATAGCATCGAGTTCATCAGGGGGAAATCCAAACCTAAGAAACAAAAACAAAAGAAAGACGCGGTGTATATACACCCCAAAGGGCATTCCTTATCTTTTTCTTTCTCTAACTTAAGCTGCGAATAGAAAGGCCACGAGGCAGCTAAAGGAGACAAAAAGAGACAGCAAAAAGGAGACAGGAGACAGAGACAAAGGGCAGGAAGAAAGATAGGCGCTAAGAGAAAAGAGCAGCTGCACCAGGAAGACAAGAAAAAATAAAAGGAGACAGACACCCTGGGGTGTATACGCAGCTCACCAGTCCTTAAGGTCAATGGAGTGCATTTTAATGACGCCCAATTCGTCTGATATAATTGCGTCTGCAGTTAAAAGGAGACAGAGACAAAACCGCAAACAAAGGGGGGCTTAGGTGCCCCTTCCTTAAGGTGTCTAATCTGCTGCAGTACTGCAGCAGCAGCAGCAGGCACAGCAGCAGCAGCAGCAGCAGCAGCAGCAACGGCAGCAGCAGCCTCACCGCACCCCGCAGCAACGCAGCAGCAACAAAAAAGCATGCTCAACAACGTGAGAAACAGCAAAGCGCAGCAGCAAGCACAGCGCCATTAACAGGAGCAGCAAAGTGCAGCAGCAAACACAACAACCCCACCCCTGCTCACCCTCTGCATCTTTCTTCAGCTGTACAATCAGCCCAGGCAGTCGAGCGAAGGGGCACATCCACGAATGCGTTGTCACTTCGAATGGAGTCATTCGCGACTCAAACTGTACATACACCACAAACGCATGCATACATGCATCAATGCAAGCATGCATGCATGCATGCATCCTAGATGGACGGGACGCTCTAAAGGCCCCTTTGCAAGGTGGGAAGGGCCCGCTAGGGGCCCCCCCAGATGGAGGGGGCCCCCTAGGGGCCCCCCATAGGCGGGAAGGGCCCGCTAGGGGCCCTCCCAAATGGAGGGGGCCCCTTAGGGGCCCCCCTTAGGTGAGAAGGGCCCCCTAGGGGCCCCCCTTCGGTGGGGAGGGGCCCCTGGAGGCCTCCCTTAGGTGGGAAGGGGCCCCTAGGGGCCCCCATGAATTTAAATGTTGAGGCCCTAGTAAACCCTAATTTGTTCAAAGGAGAGGAGGGGCCCCTGGGGGGCCCCCTATAGTTGGTGCGTAGAATGAGGGAGGGGGCCCCTAAAGAAAGAAAGTAAAGAATGAGTTTGGGGCTGACCTTGAGGGAATATTCAAAGTCAAATTGCATGCATTGGGTGTTTTTGTTGTCGAAGTACATCGGGTCCCCCACTAGAAGCCAAAGTTTGTAGATGTAGCCTGGAGAAAGAAGAAACAAGAAAAAGATATAATAATAATAATAACAATAATAATAATAATAAATTAAGATAATGCATACAGCAAGAGGCAGACATGCACGAAGACACACAACAGCAGCAACAGACAAAACAAACAAAAAATGCAGACAAAAATAAAATAACTCAAAAATAAATAAAAACAAAAATAAAAAACAAATTACAGTGTAAAAGGAGACACTGCACAACAAGCAACAAACAACAAGCAGAAGGAGACGCAAGAACAGAGACTGCTACGAAAAGGAGACAGTAAAAATTAGAGACAACACCAAAAAGATACATTAAAAATAAGAGAACAACAAAAGGCAAGGAGACAATAAGCGAGAAAACAACAAGAAAGGAGACACAAACAAAAAATAAAACAAAAAAGAGACAAATTAAAGATAAAAACAAAAAAGAAGCAAATAATATAAGATAAAACAGCAAAATAAGGGGACAAATAAAAGATAAAACAAGAAAGGAGACACCAAACAAAAGGGCAAAAATAAAAAGGAGACACTAAACAGCCAACGCACCCGTCGGCATCGCGTGATCGAACAGCTGGCCGTTGTAGGTGGGCGTCCCCCCAAGGCACCCTGCAGCAGCAGCAAGCAGCAGCAGCAGCAGCAGTAGCAGCAGCAGCAGCAGCACAAGCAAAATGCTGGGTGTATGCTTCAGCCTAAAGAGACACCTGCCCCTGCCTAAGGCGTATGCAGCGAGGCTTTGCTCTGCACATGTTGAAGCATTTCTAAAGCCCTTGCTGCTGCCTTCCGCTCATCATACACTCCTCGTACGGCATGCATGCATGCATGTAGCAGCCCCGCTTACCCAATACGCATGCAGGCTGCGTAGCAGCCGCGTCTGGCGGTGTCTCCTCATCAAACAGTTCGAGCAGCAGTTGGAAGGGGCCTGCATGCATGCATGCACAAATGCATGCACCCGTGCATGCATGCATGCGTATATGCATGCATGCGTATATGCATGCATGCATATGCGCATGCATGCCTAAGGAGGCCCTGCTCTTTAACCCCTATAAATAACTTCTTGTATTTGTTTGCTGCGCTGCTTCTTATGGGTTTATTATAATAATAATTAATTATTTTCTTCACATTCGCTTACCAGACACAAACCGAAAAGAGACGCGCATATAAATGCGTACAAAGCGATGCAGACGGGGAGGCACCCGCACTGCCGTCTATAAAGACAAACAAATACAGAAAAGAAGCAGACAAAAGGAGACACAAGATAAATATATAAAGACAAAGACAAAAGGAGACAGATAAATATACAGCAAGATAAATACATCAAGAAGAACACAAAAAAAGAGGCGAAAGGAAACAAATAAATTAGATATAAATGAAGACAAATACAGACAAAAGGAGACACACAGAGACACAAGGAGACAGAGACAGAGAAGGCTAAAAGACCTTACAGGGGAGACAGAGACAACAAGAAGAGACAAATAAACAAATAAATAAAAAACAAAGAGGCAAGGAGGTAAGCAAACACAGCCACAGGAATAAGAATAGGCGACAGCCCCAAACAGAGACAAAGACAACGAAAGAAATAGACACACAGAGAGCGAGAGACAGAGACAGAGACAGAGACAGTCAGGGAAGCGGAGGCAAAGACAAAGACAGAGGGGAGAGTGAAGTAGAAAGACAGGAGACACTCATGAAGGTAAAGGGTCGTGGAGACAACAGCACGAGAGGCACGCCAAAAGACAGAGAAAATAAAAAACAAAAACAAGACGGAGACAGTAAACGCAACAGAAGGGAGACAGACGACGAGACAGTAGGAGGAGATTAAACATAGCAAGGAGACAGGCAAGGAGACACCAAGCGCAGCAACAGGGAGAGAGACAGAGACACACTGAATACAACACACAAGACGGAGGAGACACCAGACAGAGAGACAACAAAGCTAACAAGGAGACAGACAAAGAGACATCAAACGCTATAACAAGGAGACAGATGAGGAGAGAGTAAACGGAATGAGCAGACAGACAGAGACAGACGCCAAGGAGACACAAGAAGAGACACTATAAACAACAACAAGGAAGGCAGCCGGGGGTCAGAGCAAACGCAACAAGGAGACGCAGGAAGAGACAGTAAAAACAACAAAAAGGAGACAAAGGAGACACCCCACAACCCCACAGTACCTGAAAGACAGCGCGAGTGAACGGCTTCCACGGCTCCTCCCCAGCGAAGTTCAGCACAAAGGGCGTCTCCACAGGGCTTTCAAAGGACAGCCCTTCGTCCGCCAGTGTCTGCAGCAGCAGCAGCAGCAGCAGCAGAAAAAAAGGCAGCAACAGTAACAGCAGCAGCAGAAATAGCGAGAAAGAAAACAGAAGCGCTGGGAGTCCTCTCCGCAGCGGAGTTAGTGCATTGTGAGTGCCGCTGCCTCCAGGCATGTGCACATCACACAGCGGCCAGGGTTTAGGGTTTAGGGTTTGGGTGTGACCGTGGGGTGTCTGTACACCGTGGATGGCTTACGAACTCCGGCGGCGCAGTAGGGAGGAAGGAAGCGGAGGGGCAGGAAGACGGCATGTAGAGGTGCATGCGGTCTGCAGCCACACCCCCACTTAGCTAGTTACTTAGCTAGCTAGCTACCTGGCTAGCTAGCTGGCTAAGTAGCTAGCTAGCTAGCTAGTTAGCTAGCTGGGTAGCCAAGACAAATGAACTCTGCGGCCGCTGGGAGTGCGCGCTGCACAAGGTGCTGGATATGGGTGAGAAGGCTAAAGAGACTGCCAATCAGTTAGCTAGCTAGCTAGCTATCGGAGAAGGATAAGCGTTGCGGAGAACGCAGCAACAGAGTGCCCCCCTCGGGTGGTGTTAGGTGGGGTTGCAGTGCCCGCGTGAAGGAGTGGCTAGCTACGAGAAAGGCCCCTAGCTGGCTGCTGGCTAGCTAGCTAGCTAGCTAGCTAGCTAGGCGTGCTTCAGCTAGCTGCTTACCGTAAGGTACGAGCGCAAGATCAAGCCGTAGCGGGTGGCAGGGCAGCAGCACATGGGTCCTCCCCTCTTCTGCAGCTAGCGAGGGCCTCCCGGCGGTGGGGGTTACGGCAATCACCTGCATGCGCATGCATGTATGCATGCATGCAAAGCCCCACATGAAGCCAGCTAATATGCATGCATGCGTGCATGCATGCATGCAAAGCCCCACATGAAGCACTACCATTACACCCAGCAATGCATCAACGCCACCCCAAACAGCTGTGCTGCTGCAGACAGCTAGCTCAGGAGACGGAACTAGCTAGCCAGCTAGCGACAGCGCTGCTGCGCCTGTGCAGTCAGATAGGCAGCTAGCTAGCTGCCTGCTTAGCTAGCTAGCTAGCTAGGTAGCTAGCCAGTAACAGCACTCACAAGGTAGTATAGAAACGCTCCTTCAGGGTCTGTTATGGGGGCGCTGAGCACCGCGCGCGTCTTCGCCCCTCCCGCACCCTCCAATATGCTGCACGCAAACCCTAAACCCTAAACCCTAAACCCTAAACCCTAAACCTCGAGCCTTGTATGAGGCCCCGACTCCACGTTGAAGAACACGAGGTTGGCGCAGAGACAGTCAATCATACAAACAGAAAAGGAGACAGATAGCAACGAAGAAGAGACAAACAGATAAAAATAAACAGAGACGAAGACAAAGACAAACAGAGACAAACAGACGCAAAGACAAACAAACACAGAGACAAAAAGAGAAACAAACAACACAAGAAGAGACAGTAAAAAGAGAGAAAGGGGGTGAGACAAGGACAGAGCAGCAAATAAAAGAGAGACAAACAATAAAGAGACAGCAAAATAGATTTAGAAAGAGACTAACAACGTAGAGACAAACCAAAAGGAGACAAACAAAAGAAAAACAAACACTAGAGACAAATACGAGGAAGGCAAACAAAAGAGGGGTAGAAAAACAAAAGATATAAAAACAAACAAGCAAAAGAGAAATCGTAAGAAAACAAACAAACAAAGAGACAAACATAAACTAAATATTAAAAGAATATGAAAGCAAAATAAAAAGAGACAAACGTACGTAGCTGTCTGCTGAGCTGTACGCCTCCTCTCCTCCAGCTTTGCTGCGTCTGCTTGGCTGTCTGCAGCAAATGAACAAGACAGCGAAACATAACAACCCTTAAACAGCAACCCCACCAATAAACACCCTCTCCCCCTCCTCTTCTCAGACCGGACAGCAAAGAAAGCAAAGCAATCAAACTCGCAGCCCCACGCCGCGCAGCACCTGGCAGCAAATGCATGCATGCATGCATGCATTTACTGCATGCATGCATTTGATGCATGCATGAAGACGCACGTTTGAGAGGGATAGGAAGGGCGTTTTGTTTGGGCTGTCTGTACAGCTCAATATATTTAAACTCCACAAAGCTGTCCCGATGAAGGTCCAGGCTAACGGAAAGCACAGTGCGACCTGCAGAAAAAAAATAAGCATGCATGCATGCATTTGCTGCATGCATGCATGTACTTGCTGCATGCATGCATGCATTTGCTGCATGCATGCATGCATGTACTTGCTGCATGCATGCATGCATTTGATGCATGCATGTATGCATGCACGCTGTGGGGTCCCCAGTGTGCGTACATCCCAAGGTGAGGAGACACATGCAGTGTTGGTTTTGGGGCTGCATGCGTGCATGCAGCTCTAAGAAGCAAATAATGTTTTGATGAGGCATAAGGTTATAAGGGGTTATGTTTGTCTGGAGGGAGGATTAAATGCATGCAATAAAGAAACGAAAAAAGTGAAAGCGGCGGAGACAAACAAAGAGAGACGGAGACAAACAAAGACAAACGGAGACAAACAAAGACAAACAGAGACAGAGACAAAGAGAGACAAACAGAGGCACAAACAAAGAGAGGCAAACAGAGACAAACAAAGAGAGACAAACAGAGACAAACAGAGACAAACAAAGAGAGACAGAGACAGATACAAACAGAGACAAACAGAGACAGAGAGAGTTAAAAGCTAATGATACCGTCCTTAACATGAGGAGGCAGAGAAAAGCGGAGATGATGTTCTTCTTCTTCGCAAGCCCCCGGCAGCCCAAAGACATCAGATAAAATAATCTCCCCTGCAGCAAGACACAGCAGCGCAGCAGCAGCAAACAGCAGCAAACTGCAGCAACACTCGAGTAATGCTGCTCCCTCTGCTTCACCCCTGGTGCAGCTGCTGCCTTTGCTCTGCTGCTTCTGCTGCTGCTGCTTCTCCCTTCTGCTGCTGCTTCTGCTGCTGCTGCTGAGTCCCTGCTAATGCTGCGCTGCTGCTGCTGGGCTTCTGCTGCTGCGGTGCTGCAGCAGCAGCAGCAAACTACCATCAACAAAAGCAGTAAGAAGCAAGAAGATAAACACAAACAAAACAAACAAAACACAACAACAGCCAACTAAAACAGCGACAAACAAAGACAAGAAGCAAACAAAAACAAAAGAAATATAAGTATATACAAACGCATATATATATATATATATATATATTTATATATATATATATATGCAGCAGGCATTCAAACTAACAACAAACAAATAGCATAAAACATAAACAAGCACAGACTAAACAAACAAGCAAAAAACAAACAAACAAATGAAATAAGCGAACAAACAAATAATATAAACAAACAAACAAACAAAAGAATGCAGAAGAAAGAAGGCGAGAATACAGCAAAACACACGGAGACAAGTGAGGTGTACAGACACCCCAGACAACAGAGACAAGAGAGACACAAATCAATATCAAGCATGAAGCTAAACAAACAGAGAGAGAGAGAGACGCATGCAAACCCCAACCTGCAGTTCTCAAACCCTAAACCCTAAACCCTAAACCCTAAACCCTTACCGTTGTTACTCAGGAGACTGAAGCTGTTGAGGGAGAAAGGCAGCGGGTGATACTTGCAGTTTGGTGGGCTGTATTTTTCATGTAGAGTGAGAAGAGCAAGAGCTGCTTGCTCGCGTTCCTGCTGCTGCTGCTGCTGCTGCTGCTGCTCCCGCTGCTGCTGCAGCTCCGCGTTGCGTGTTGCATCCATAGGAAACCCCAGGACAGCTGGCGCGGCCCAGCAGCAAACGCATGCAATCAGCAGCAAACAAACAGCCCCAAACGTCAAGCCGCATGCGCCGCGCCGGCGCCCCAAGAAGGAGCGAGCAGCATCATGATGCTGCTGCTGCTGCTGCTGCTGCTCCTGCTGCTGCGGCTGGTGCTGCTGCAGCTGCGGCTGCTGCTGCCGCACGCCCCCCAGGGAGCGCATCTTCTTTCTTCTGTTCCCGCCTCCCTCTGCAGTAAGTGAAGGGCTTAGAGGTAATGAAGTTCAGTGAAGGAGTGCTGCTCCGTGAAGAACGAAGAAGAGAGTCATGAGGTGTACATCCACCTCATGAGTGCATGCAACTTGGGGCTGGCGAAGGGTATATACAGGGGCCCCAATTGAGACAGATGAGAAGAAGAGAGGGTATTCAATTTAAATAGGCAATTGAAGACACCAACACATTAAAACTTTTGTTACAACAAACCTGCACAGTGAGGCGCATACACCAGAGACACAGCAGCGAGACAAATTAACAACAAAAGCAGAAAATAAAAAGAAATAGAGTTGGAAATGAGTGAGAAAAAGCCCCAAAAGACCCGAAGTCTACAACACAACATACAACAACATCAGCATACAGCAAACGCATGCATGCATGCGCTCGTTGTGCTGCCCCCCAGTACCGCTGCTCTCTTTCTGCTGCTGCTGCTGCTGCTCCAATGCATGCAGACGTTTCTACTGTGTTTCTTCTCACATTTTATTACCCCTATTGTCTTTTTTTATTTATTTTTATCGTTAACTCTTATGCAGATGCTTTAGAGAGCTATATGTTGAGCAGCTCCTGTCTCCTTCAGCGACGGAGACAGAGACAAAAGGAGACAATTTACTGTGTGGTGTTATAACTCAGATTATTATGAATGTATATATAGCACCAAGTTGTGTGTAGTTTATTCTATCTATTAGCCGCCTATAATAACAACTATCAACATTGTTTCTGCATGCAGGGATCAGGGAAGCAGCTACACTGCTTGCATGCGGGGCTGCTGCATTACGAGCAGCTCTAATACGCAAACATATCCTCTCTAAGAGGCTTAAGGAGACCCCAAAGGGCAGCTGAGCTCCTCGCCTGTCTCCAAGCCCCCAGCTGCTTGAGGGCCCCAAGCTGCTGTCGAGAGGGGGCTGCTTGCATGAGTTGCATGCAGCATAGTTTGTTTTAACGCCTTCTACAAGGCAGCCCCATTAGTGCGTGCAAGCATACGCAATCCCTATTTCTATGCATGCAGCTGCTGTACACACTCGCTAATCAGCACTTCCTAAAGAGCACGCAGGTAGCAGCCTAAGCACAAGTTAAAGTATATAAGCAGTTGCGCTGTTGGGCAAGAGCCTAGAGAGTAGAGGAGACGGAAGATTATTTAAAGATATTATTGAATAAACTTTGTCACAAAGGGCTTCAGCTTAGCTCAAGACATCTTGTTGCGCGTTATAATCAGCTTGCATATATCATAGCACTAATTAATTATGAAGTCCTCTTCTCCTGACTTATTTCTTCTTATTAATATCTTTTTGAGGCTGTAGCCTTATCTTAACATTGCATTGAACTAAGTGTAGTCTCCTTTAGCAATTTATATAAAAGTGTTTGTACTTACTACTTCTAAACAAAGGCAAAAATATAACCCCGTCTTTGCTTAGCGCCCCGACATTTCAGGCTTTGTGATGAAAGAGCAGTGAAGTAATCTGTTGCTTCTTTTGAAGGGGGGCTCTCATCTATAAAAATGCAGCGAAGTTTGTTATTACGATTTTCATACTTTAAAAGAATAGGTGAAGCAATATGGCTGTCATTACTCTCCCTGATTGCATGCATCAATAGAAGAAACTCTTCACCAAACACAGAGAGGTATGTTTAGCCCCCAGCCAATAAGTAGAGAGTGCATATTGCATAGCTTCTTGATGTATCAACTAAAACAGAGAAAGCCCTGCATAAAGTGTTGGGGCTGGAAGTATCAGTCATCTGCATGCATGCCCTCATATTGTATCTGTCTCCTTAAGATAGGCACTTGGTGCCGATTCTTTAAACTTCTCTCTGCTTACTCCTACTCATGTTCACACTGTTGTTGTTCTTGCTAAGCTCAACAGCAGGGCATCGCGATTAGCAATAGACAGAGACCTGTTGGGGCACAGGGTAATGCAGCATAGACCCCGCTGATTATATTTTGCAGAGAATATGAAAAGTATTATCGGCAGTGGTAATGCAGCATAGACCCCGCTGATTATTATTTGCAGAGAATATGAAAAGTATTATCGGCAGTGCTCCACAAGAACAGCAGAAAGAGCGCCTAGGCACTTGTTATATCAAAACACGCAACTTACAACAGACACCATCAAACAAAGGCAAAAAATAGATATGCGACGGTGCATGCATGGGTGCATGCATGGGTGCATGCGAGGGTGCATGCAACTGTCTTCTTCTTTCTGCTCAATCTTCACTGACGTTTTTGACACTGCTGTAATGAACAGCTCTCCCCCACAGCTGATTCTGCATGATACCCTATATATACACACTTAATTAGTTGCATACTTAGTTGCATACTCTATATCTATTGCTACACACAATGAATCTTTCTTTGATTAATGAAAATAAGGTGTCAAACCCTTAAGAACACGCATTCGCGTCTGATACTCTTAGAAAAAGAAAAGTAATAATAATACAAGGCACCCATTGACCCCTTAGCGGAGCGGAGTAGGGGCATCAGCACCAACTTCATAGACAGCCCCAGAGTTGGGGTCTTCGATGAGCAGCCTTAGTTAGGCTCAAGGCTTCTTTTTCTAACGGATGTTACCTGATTCATTTCTATGAAGACTTTACTTTTACTCTTTCTGTTCGATAGGCCGCTAGAAGATCAATCTGAGCACCATTGTACTGCTT